>NC_064615.1:3797500-4100000 GCF_023898315.1 Schistocerca nitens | reverse complement strand
CACTTCCGACATCCAAGGCGAGGTCCATCTTTGCAACTGCGACACCGTGCAGTGCAGTACAGATGGGTCCGACAACGTGCCAAATGAACCTCTCAGGATTGGCATCACGTTCTCTTCACCAATGAATTGCCGCATACGCCTTCAACCGACAATCGTCTGAGATGTGTTTGGAGGCAAACTGGTCAGGCTGAACGCCTTAGACACACTGTCCAGCAAGTGCAGCGAGGTGGAGGTTTGCTGCTGTTTTGGGGTGACATTATGTGGGGCCAACGTATGCCACTGGTGGTCAAGGAAGGCTCTGTAATGGCTGAAGAATACGTGAATGCCATTCTCCGACCAATAGTACAACCACATTGGAAGCGTATCGGTGAGGCATCCATCTTCATGGATGACAATTTGTGCCCTCATTGTGCACACCTAGTGAACGACTTCAGGATAATGACATCGCTCGACTAGAGTGGCCGGCATGTTCTCCGGACACAAACCCTATCGAACGTGCCTGGGATAGATTGAAAAGGGCTGTTTATGGACGATGTGACCCACCAACCACTCCGAGGGATCTATGCCGAATTGCTGTTGAGGAGTGGGACAATCTGGACCAACAGTGCCTCGATGAACTTGTTGACAGTATGCCACGATGAATACAGGCGTGCATCAATGCAAGAGGACATGCTACTGGGTATTAGGGGTACCAGTGTGTACAGCAATCTCTACCACTGCCTCTGAAGGTCTCTGTCTATGGTGGTACAGCATGCAATGTGTGGTTTTCATGAGCAATAAAATGGGCAGTAATGGTGTTTATGTTGATCTCTATTCCAGTTTTCTGTACTTGTTCCAGAACTCTCAGAACTGAGGTGATGCAAAACTGTGTTTGATGTATGTATTTTTGATCTTCTGTAGAAGAGTAGATTGTTATGTCGTGTGTGTGTTTTTTGGTACTTATTGATCTGTAACACTTTTAACAACTGTGACTGCAACACTTCTAACAACTGTGAAAGTGTTGCTTTAGAACTAATAGCCTAAAAACAAACTGCTAAAATTTAACTTATGTCCCATGCTGCATTTTCCAAGAGGTACAGTACTTAACCAGACACAAGAGGGGGCACCACATGGCAAGGCCAACCTCCAGAGGGAGGCACCATAGTTACAATCAGAAGCCATAGTGGTCACACACAACACAAACTGTTTAACACTCCAGCCTCACAGCACATATAGTTCCGAAGAGAACATCTCTCCACCAATTGTGGATATAAGGGGACACTCACTCATACTATCAACAACACACCGAATTCAGGACTAGTTCAGCGTACAAAGATGGATCAGTGCAGGTGAACAACTAAATTGCCATGCATTATCTTCAGTATCTTCACATTCACTTATGTAATGTACGATTTCTGTTAACAAAATCATTGTAAATTGTTGCTAATCAGAGTTGCCATCATTTATGCTGTTGTTTGCCTAAACCTGTTGGACCCCTTGATGAGCCCATACAGTTGGGGCATCCAAGCAAGCCACCTCAATAACAGCAATTACTCTTAGTTCTGCAGGGTTCTCTTCCAGTTACATTTCTGTTTGACACCAAGAATATTTGGTGCATACAACGTAACAACCTGGCAATGAGGAACAAGGAACTTAAAAGTCTGACAACAAAGACAAAGGAGTAAGAACTTGGCTGACGAGAAATTAGTGAAGCTTTCCTGGCAAAACAACAGATAAGAATGCTACACTATGGTAAAGTCTAATATTCTTGTCGCTACTAACTCAGTTTCATTTTCAGGGAAGTATAGCAGAATTTTCTATCCTGTGCAGAATTTTGTCAATCAGAAGTGGCTCAAACAAACGTACTGCAGCTCATGTCACTGCTGCTGTTCTCTTCAACACAAGAACTTTTGGTTGCACAATTATCAAAATTAGAAGTGAAACAGATATTTAAGAAAATTTCAATATGTCTCCACCACCATTTTGGCTTTCAACTGGAAGACAGAATACTCGCCAAAATAGATATCAAGATCGGAGTAACATTTCATCATGCACAAATCATCATTTCTCTCTCTCTCTCTCTCTCTCTCTCTCTCTCTTTTTTTTTTTTTTTTTTTTTTGTGGTTTTAGGGCGCACAACTACAATGGTCATTAGCGCCCAGACTAAGTTAGGAATGCACCGCTAGGCACAAGGTTAAAACAGCAACTAAAAGGGACAATATTATAAAAGACATAGACAGGCAGAGGATTAAAAAAAAAACAGCATAATCAAATGTCCTGAGACAGGTTTGTCAACTTGATAAAACGAAGAACGCGAGCAGCTGCTCCTAAGTCATCCGCTAAAATGGCATCCAGAGTACATGGCAGGCCAAGATCAAGACGCAGTGTAGTAAAATCCGGACAGGACGTTAAAATGTGGCGGACCGTCAGCAATTGCCCACATGGGCAGAACGGCGCCGGCGCAGCCGTCAGCAGATGGCGATGGCCGAACCTGCAGTGACCAATTCGTAACCGATCCAAAACGACCTCCTCCCGCTGAGACGGGCGTGAGGAGGACGTCCGAGCCGCGGGAAGAGGTTTCAAGGCCCGAAGCTTGTTGTCCGTAAGTGCAGTCCAATTGGCACGCCACAGCGATAAAATGTGCTGACAAATGACCCTGCTACAATCTCATGAAGGGACACAACAAGAAGCTGTCCGAGGCTGGAGAACCGCAGCCTTGGCCGCGGCATCTGCAGCTTCGTTCCCAGGGATACCGACATGGCCAGGACCCCACATAAAGCTAACCGGAGAACCGTCGTCCACCAGCTGCTGATGAGAGCGCTGGATCCGGTGCACGAAAGGGTGAACCGGATACAGATCACTGAGGCTCTGGATGGCGCTCAGGGAAACAGAGCAGATGACAAACAGAATGTCGATGGCGGCAGATGTAAAGAACAGCCTGGTAGAGGGCAAAGAGCTCAGCTGTGGAGACCGAACAATGGCCATGGAGCCGGTATTTGAAACTTTGTGCCCCGACAATAAAAGAACATCCGACCCCGTCATTGGTCCTAGAGCCATCTGTATAAATGAAGGTCATATTAATGACGGAATTAGTATATTTCATCAAAACTTACAAGGCATTAGAGAGATAAAGTTAGTGAACTGCTTATAGATGTTGACTCTGAAATTATTGGTATATCTGAACACTTCTTAAATAAGGAGATAATTCAGAGGCTTCCTTTACCAGGATACAGGTTGGCTGGCAGCTTTTCGAGGAGCTCTTTGCAGTGTGGGGGAGTAGCCATGTATGTGAAAAATGGTATCACATTTGAGTCAATTGATGTTTCGAAGTACTGCACTGAAAAGGTGTTTGAATGTTGTGCAGGTGTGGTTAAATTTAGTGGAGCTAAACTTCTTACTGTTGTTATTTATAGACCCCCAGACTCCGATTTCACAACATTTTTGCTAAAGCTAGAGGAGGTTCTTGGTTCACTTTATAGGAAATACAAAAAGTTAGTTATATGTGGTGACTTCAATATAAATTGTATAAGTGATTGTGCAAGGAAAAGGATGCTGGAAGACCTCCTTAATTCATATAATCTTATGCAAACCGTATTCTTTCCAACGAGAGTGCAAGGGAACAGTAGAACAACCATAGACAATATTTTTGTTCATTCGTCATTACTAGAAGCGCATTCTGTTACCAAATGGTGAATGGCCTTTCAGATCATGATGCACAAATTTTAAGTCTAAAAGATTTTTGTGCTGCAACACATGTTAAATATAGTTACCAACTTTTTAGGAAAGCTGATCCAGTTGCTGTAGAGACTTTTTAAACCTTATCAAGGAACAAAAGTGGCAAGATGTTTATAGTGCTGATACAGTGGACGATAAATATAATGCTTTCCTCAAGACTTTTCTCGTGCTCTTTGAAAGTTGCTTTCCGTTAGAACGTTCAAAACAGTGTACTAGCACAAACAGGCAGCCTGGGTGGCTGACTAAAGGTATAAGAATATCTTGTAGAACAAAGTGGCAATTATATCAAAACTTTAGAAACAGTCACAATCTAAATGCAGTAGTCCATTACAAACAGTATTTTAAGGTGCTTAAAAAAGTTATTAGGAAGGCAAAAAGTATGTGGTATGCAGATAGAATAGCTAAGTCTCAGGATAAAATTAAAACCATATGGTCAGTCGTAAAGGAAGTGGCTGGTCTGCAGAGACAGGTCGAGGATATAGAATCAGTGCGTAGTGGGAATGTCCGTGTTACTGATAAGTCGCATATATGTACAGTATTTAATAATCACTTTCTGAATATAGCAGGTGAACTAAATAGAAACCTAGTCCCAACAAGGAATCATATAGCGCTCTTAGAAAAAAGTGTTCCGAGACTGTTACCTGAAATGTTCCTCCATGATACTGACAAGAGGGAGATTGAGTTAATAATTAAATCACTGAAGACCAAGAACTCTCATGGATATGACGGGGTATCTAGCAGAATACTGAAGTATTGTTCCATGTATGTTAGCCCAGTACTTAGCCATATCTGTAACTTTTCCTTTAGGGGTGGTCGGTTTCCTGACCGATTAAAGTACTCGGTAGTGAAGCCACTTTATAAAAAGTGAGACAGGGATAATGTTGATAATTATAGACCTATTTCTACGCCATCAGTGTTTGCTAAAGTTATCGAGAGGGTTGTATATACAAGGTTACTGCAGCATTTAAATTCACATAATTTGCTGTCAAATGAACAGTTTGGTTTTAGAAATGGCTTAACAACTGAAAATGCTAGTCTCTTTTCTCTGTGAGGTTTTGGACAGATTAAATAAAAGGTTGCAAACGTTAGGTGTTTTCTTTGATTTAACGAAGGCTTTTGACTGTGTTGACCACAAAATATTACTGCAGAAGTTGGAACATTATGGAGTAAGGGGAGTAGCTTACAATTGGTTCACCTCTTACTTTAAAAACAGAAAGCAGAAGGTAATTCTCCGCAATATTGAGAGTGGTAATGATGTTCAGTCCCAACGGGGTGCTGTTAAATGGGGCGTTCCCCAAGGATCGGTGCTGGGGCCACTGCTGTTTCTTATTTATATAAATGATATGCCTTCTAGTATTACAGGTGATTCAAAAATATTTCTGTTTGCTGATGACACCAGCTTGGTAGTGAAGGATCTTGTGTGTAATATTGAAACATTATCAAATGATGTAGTTCATGAAATAAGTTCGTGGCTTGTGGAATATAATTTGATGCTAAATCACAGTAAGACTCAGTTTTTACAGTTTCTAACTTAATTCAACAAGAACTGATATTTTAATCAGACAGAATGGGCATGTTATAAGCGAGACGGAACAGTTCAAGTTCCTAGGCGTACAGATAGATAGTAAGCTGTTGTGGAAAGCCCATGTTCAGGATCTTGTTCAGAAACTAAATGCCGCTTTATTTACCATTAGAACAGCATCTGAAATAAGTGACATTTAAACACGAAAAGTAGTCTACTTCGCATATTTTCATACGCTTATGTCATATGGTATTATTTTTGGGGGTAATTCTTCTGATTCAAAAAGGGTATTTTTGGCTCAAAAACTGGCTCTTCAAGCTATGTGTGGTGTAAGTTCGAAAACCTCTTGTCGACCCCTATTCAATAGTCTGGGAATTTTGACATTGCCCTCAAAGTATATATTTTCTTTAATGTCGTTTGTTGTTAGCAATATTAGCTTATTTCCAAGAGTTAGCAGCTTTCACTCAGTTAATACTAGGCAGAAATTAAATCTGCATGTGGAATGCACTTCCTTGACTCTTGTGCAGAAAGGAGTGCAGTATTCTGCTGCATCCATTTTCAATAAGCTACCACAGGAACTCAAAAATCTTAGCAGTAGCCCAAACACTTTTAAGTCTAAACTGAAGAGTTTCCTCCTGGCTCACTCCTATTCTGTCGAGGAGCTCCTGGAAGAGCTAAAAAATTAAGCAAATTCCAGTGTTACATTCTTGATTTTCTTTATTTAAACTAACGACGTGTCGCCTGAATATGTTTCTTATATTTCATTTTATCTGTTTCTACAATCTACAACTGAATATGTTCCTTATATTTCATTTTATCTGTTTCTACAATCGTGTTATAATTTCATGTATTTACTCATTCCATGACAATGGAGACTTCTCCTTAATGTGGTCCCACGGAACAATACATAAATAAATAAAATAAAAACTTCGAACAAAGTTCGACAAAACAGGGGAGGTATACCAAACCGGGGGTACCCTCCTTTGGGAGCGAGCTGAGGTCAAGGTGAACGCGAACCTGAGCCTGGAGCCAAGGTGGTGTGTGGCTCTCACCCACTCTTAAGGTTGCAGGGAGTCAAAAATCAAGTTGTTGAAGGAGGCAACGAAAGCCAACTCCAGGGGTAACAGGGCAGAGACATACAACCCGTATTGACGGTCGAGGGAGTCGTCAAAAAAGGAACGATAAGACGGGTGGTCGGGCATTGACAGTAGCCGACAGGCATACCGACAAAGCAGTATATCGCGCCGGTAGGTGAGTGGCAACTCACCAGCGTCAGCATGAAGACTCTCGACGGGACTAGTATAAAACGCCCCGATCGCAAGACGTAAACCCCGATGTTGTATGGAGTTGAGGCAGCGTAAGATGGACGGCCGTGCAGAGGAGTATACGAAGCTCCCATAATCCAGCTTGGAGCGGACGATCGACCAATATAGGCGAAGTAGGATGGTTCGATCCACTCCCCACGACATACCACTGAGAACACGGAGGACATTTAGAGAACGGGTACAACAGGCAGCCAAATATGACATGTGGAGACCAACTAAGTTTCCGGTCAAATGTAAGACCTAAAAATTTTGTTGTCTCCACGAATGGGAGAGCAACGGGACCGAGTCGTAAGGACGGTGGGAGAAACTCTTTGTAGTGGCAGAAGTTAATACAGACCGTCTTCTCCGCAGAAAAATGGAAGCCATTGGAGACATTCCAGGAGTAAAGACGGTCAAGAGAACACTCCAGGTAACATGTATGCTGCGTGCTGCAATAGATGGTAAAATCGTCCACGAAAAGGGAGCCTGATACATCAGCTGGGAGGCAATCCATTATTGGATTGATCGCTATGGCGAAGAGAGCGACGCTCAAAACTGAGCCCTGTGGCACGCCATTCTCCTGGCGAAAGGTGTCTGACAGGACAGAACCCCACACGTACCCTGAACTGTCGATCCATTAAAAAGGAACGAATAAAAAGAGGGAGGCGACCGCGAAAGCCCCATGTATGCATGGTGCGGAGAATGCCCGCTCTCCAACAGGTGTCTTAAGCCTTCTCCAAATCAAAGAACACAGCCGCGGTCGGGCGCTTCCGCAAGAAGTTATTCATAATGAAGGTCGACAAGGTAACCAGATGGTCAACAGCAGAGCGGCGCCTACGAAATCCACATTGTACATTGGTAAGTAGGCGTCGGGATTCGAGCAGCCAAACCAAACGAGAGCTAACTATTCGCTCCATCACCTTACAGACACAGCCGGTAAGAGAGATGGGTCGATAACTGGAAGTAAAGTGCTTGTCCTTCCCCGGCTTAGGAAACTGTACAACAATAGACTCGCGCCAGCATGCGGGAACATGTCCCTCAATCCAGATGCGATTATAAGTACGAAGAAGGAAACCTTTACCCGCAGGAGAAAGGTTCTTCAGCATCTGAATATAAACAGAATCAGGCCCTGGAGAGGGGGACCGTGACCAGGCAAGTGCATTTTCGAGTTCCCACATGGTGAAATGGGCATTATAACTTTCACGTTTCAAGGAGTGGATGTTAGGTGGCCTAGCCTCCTCTGCCTGTTTTCGGGGGAGGAAGGCAGGGTGGTAATGAGCGGAGCTCGAAACCTCTGCGAAAAAGCGGCCGAAGGCATTGGAGACCGCCTCAGGGGCCACAAGGACGTCATTCGCGACCGTCAAGCCAGAAACTGGTGAGTGGACCTTAGTGCCAGATAGCCGGCGCAGGCTACCCCAGACAACAGAAGAAGGAGTAAAACTGTTGAAGGTGCTTGTGAAAGCAGCCCAGCTGGCTTTCTTGCTTTCTTTAATAATACGACGACACTGTGCACATAATCGCTTATAATTGATACAATTCGCCACTGTAGGCTGGCGTTTAAAGGTGCGTAAAGCACGTCGACGAGCACGTAAAGCGTCTCTACATGCCGCGGTCCACCAGGGGACTGGTACGCGACGTGGAGAAGAAGTAGGGTGAGGGATGGAATATTCAGCAGCAGTGAGAATGACTTCCGTGAGGTGTGTGACCTGACTATCGCAGCTTGGGAATGTTTGATCCTGAAAGGTCGCCCTTGAAGAGAAGAGCCCCCCGTCTGCTTTGGAGATGTTCCAACTAGATGAGCACGGAGAGGGGGTATGATGTAGGAGATGGATAACACACAGGAAGTGGTCGCTCTAACATGTATCAGAAAGTGCATACCACTCAAACTGGCGTGCAAGTTGGGTAGTACATATAGAGAGGTCTAAATGGGAATAGGTGTGAAATGCGTCCGAAAGAAAAGTAGGGGCGCCAGTATTGAGGCAGACAACATTGAGCTGGTTGAAAAGGTCTGCTAACAGGGAGCCCCTCGGGCAGGATGCTGGAGAGCCCCAAAGGGGATGGTGGGCATTGAAGTCTCCAGTTAACAAAAATGGTGCAGGTAGCTAAACAATAATTTGCATCATGTCTGCCCTGGTAACGGCAGACGACGATGGAGTGTAAATGGTACAAATGGAAAATGTAAAAGTGGGGAGAGTAATTCGGACGGCAACTGCCTGCAGGCCGGTGTGCAATGTGATGGGATCGTAGTAAATATTATCCCGGACCAGCAACATAACCCCTCCATGAGCCGGAATACCTACCACAGGGGGTAGGTCAAAACGCACAGAGGTGTAGTGTGCCAAGGCAATTTGATCGCATGGGCGTAGCTTCGTTTCCTGGAGGGCTACGACGAGCCGACGGTGCAAGCGGAGCAGCAACTTCAAGTCCTCTCGGTTGGAGCGAATGCTGCGAATATTACAGTGAATAAGTGCCATCGTGAGAAGAAAAGGAAGATGAAAGAAGGGGGTCACCTCGAAGGCCGCTGAGGGCCTGGCTTCGAGCGAGCACTGCCGCTGCTATCAGTAGGCAGACAGTCATCGTCCACTGGTTCATCGGCCATCTTGTTAAGATTGCCAGGAGGAGGAGCTTCCTCTGCAGGTGAACGGCCAGATGTTCGGCTACCAGCGGTGTGGCCAGGCGAAACGGATGACGGCCTGGGGCGGCAACCGCTGGGTGGCGCAGGAGAAGAAATACGCCGTGGCGGAGAACGAAAACTGTGCTTCCTATGAGCCTTCTTGGAAGGTCGTTTAGTGGAAGTACTGGTCGATGGCTGGGAGTTCGAGGTACATAGGAAGTCTGCACGGGACGGTTCCTTCTTGAAGGCCCGTGCATCTGACTTCTGGGTCTTCGTCTTGGCAGAAGCTGATGAAGGTGCTTGTGTCTGAGGGGTGACGGGAGGAAGAGATGTCGACCGCGCGATCTTAGCACTGGCCGAACGGACGACCGTAGCGCTGAAGGTCAGATCGCATGTCTGCGTCGCCACCTCCTTGATAGTCCGAGGAGAGGCGAGGACAGTACTGTATTTCCCCGCTGGGAGCAGCATGGGCTTCCTACTAGCAAACAGCTTGCGAGCAGCCGAGGTGGACACTTTCTCTTTGACCCGAATTTCCTGTATACAACGTTCTTCCTTGTAGATGGGACAGTCGCGGGAGGACACTGCATGGTCACCCTGACAGTTCACACAATGAGGAGACTGAGGTGGACAGTCAACCCTCATGGGCATCCCTGCCACAAGTGACACATTTAGCCGCATTGGAACAAGACTGGTGAGTGGGATTAAAACGCTGACACTGGTAGCAGCGCGTAGGTGTCGGGACATAGGGGTGAACAGAAATAACCTCGTAGCCCTCTTTGATGCGCGACGGCAGCTGAACACTATCAAAGGTCAAGAAAAGTGTCCGGGTCGGTATGAGGTCATTGTTGACCTTTTTCATGACCCTATAGACAGCCATCACGCCCTGCTCAGCGAGGAAAGACTGAATCTCCTCGTCAGTCAATCCATCGAGTGATTGAGTATATACCACACCATGAGACTAATTCAAAGTGCGGTGAGTCTCCACCTGGACAGGGAACGTCTACAGGAGTGTGGCCCGAAGCAGTTTTTGTGCCTGAAAGGCGCTCTTATTTTCTAGTAACAAGGTACCGTTACACAACCTGGTACAAGATTTAACAGATCCGGCTATGGCATCTACGCCCTTCTGGATAACGAAAGGGTTGACAGAGGAGAAATCCTTTCCATCCTCAGATCGAGAAACTACGAGGTACTGTGGGGCAGGCGGTAGTACTTTTGTCACTGGTGGCTGGTCAAGTTTCCGTTTTTAGGCAGAACTCAAGAGAGAAGAAGAAGAGAAATCCATTGCGGAGGAATCCCCCATGACTGCCAGCATCTCCGATGGCGCGCTCCTTCCTTGTGGGGACCCTCTCAGAGGGCACTCCCGCCTTAGGTGAATGTTTACACCTCAGGTCTCACCTCCCGAGAAACTGACGGAGGGACCAATCTGCATGGTCGGAAGGTGTCAGCTCAGGCATTCACCCCTCCCTGGGCCTGGCCTTTACCAGTGGGTATGTGCGTGCCTTACTTGTCTACCCAGGGCGGGGAATTACGTGTTACCCCGTCACCGGCTACATGTGCGAACGCGTGGGTCGGCCTTCAGGCATGCACAGGGAGGAAGGAAGAAGGGAGAGATGGAGGGAAAGGACAGACTGTCTCAAACGCCAAGGCGGAAACCAGAGGAGGCAAGGAGGAGGAGGCAAGGAGGAGGAGGCAAGGAGGAGGAGGCAAGGAGGAGGAGGCAAGGAGGAGGAGGCAAGGAGGAGGAGGCAAGGAGGAGGAGGCAAGGAGGAGGAGGCAAGGAGGAGGAGGCAAGGAGGAGGAGGCAAGGAGGAGGAGGCAAGGAGGAGGAGGCAAGGAGGAGGAGGCAAGGAGGAGGAGGCAAGGAGGAGGAGGCAAGGAGGAGGAGGCAAGGAGGACAGTTCCGCACTGTCGCCTGATAAACAAAGCAAGAGCCTACGGAATATCAGACCAGCTGTGTGGCTGGATTGAAGATTTTTTTAGCAAACAGAACACAGCATGTTGTTATCAATGGAGAGACGTCTACAGACGTTAAGGTAACCTCTGGCGTGCCACAGGGGTGTGTTATGGGACCATTGCTTTTCACAATATATATAAATGACCTAGTAGATAGTGTCGGAAGTTCCATGCGGCTTTTCGCGGGTGATGCTGTAGTATACAGAGAAGTTGCAGCATTAGAAAATTGTAGCGAAATGCAGGAAGATCTGCAGCGGATAGGCACTTGGTGCAGGGAGTGGCAACTGTCCCCTAACATAGACAAATGTAATGTATTGCGAATACATAGAAAGAAGGATCCTTTATTGTATGATTATATGATAGCGGAACAAACACTGGTAGCAGTTACTTCTGTAAAATATCTGGGAGTATGCGTGCGGAACGATTTGAAGTGGAATGATCATATAAAATTAATTGTTGGTAAGGCGGGTACCAGGTTGACATTCATTGGGAGAGTGCTTAGAAAATGTAGTCCAGCAACAAAGGAGGTGGCTTACAAAACACTCGTTCGACCTATACTTGAGTATTGCTCATCAGTGTGGGATCCGTACCAGATCGGGTTGACGGAGGAGATAGAGAAGATCCAAAGAAGAGCGGCGCGTTTCGTCACAGGGTTATTTGGTAACCGTGATAGCGTTACGGAGATGTTTAACAAACTCAAGTGGCAGGCTCTGCAAGAGAGGCGCTCTGCATCGCGGTGTAGCTTGCTCACCAGGTTTCGAGAGGGTGCGTTTCTGGATGAGGTATCGAGTATATTGCTTCCCCCTACTTATACCTCCCGAGGAGATCACGAATGTAAAATTAGAGAGATTAGAGCGCGCACGGAGGCTTTCAGACAGTCGTTCTTCCTGCGAACCATACGCGACTGGAACAGGAAAGGGAGGTAATGACAGTGGCACGTAAAGTGCCCTCCGCCACACACCGTTGGGTGGCTTGCGGAGTATGAATGTAGATGTAGATGTAGATGTAGAGGAGGAGGCAAGGAGGAGGAGGCAAGGGAAAGAGTAAGTAAGACAGTGAGATGGAGAAGAACAAAGAAAGGAACCAACCAAAGGAAGGAAGAAACCAGAAGCAGTGAAAAACCAAAATGACCGCAAATATAGGTCGTGGAACCGTTCGTCTCCGGACGCAGGCGCTAACTACCCCCTTGAGAGTGAGGAACTCCTTTTAGTCGCCTCCTACGACAGGCAGGAATACCTGAGGCCTATTCTAACCCCCGGACCCGCAGGGAGGAAATTATTATGTGATTTGGAGTTCGGAGCTTTCTTCATGCTAATGACGGCAGGAAATTATTTAAGTTGATTCAATATAGACATGGTGAGCCAATCATATACAGAAATTGAAGGTTAGCTACAATCTTATTTTAAATCTCAAGTGCATGTAGCAGCAGCCATACATAAATTCTTGCAGTGTTTTAAAAAACCTAATCAAGGTTACAAGGAATGGATAGTACACTTACTGGGGTCCACTACAGATCACAAATTTCTGCTGATAATGAGAACTGCAGGAAGTGACAGTGTCTCTCACTCATGACATGCTTATTCTGCACTTTTCTGATACAAAGTTAAAGAACGGCCACCTTAGTTTGGCCAACCCATTGCTGCAAGAATGTTTAGCTTAAATTCAGGCTCCCAACCAGATGCTTGTCTCGGATGACACCTCTGTTTGAAGATGCTAGTGTGTTCACAATTCATCAACAAAACAACCTAGGTGAGGTTGTGAGTGCAGCCATGCAAGACAGCCACCGAGTCCAAAAAAAGGAACAACCATTCGTGCACAGATTCCATAGGTAAACTTACATTCATGTGCTGTTATATTAATCACAAGCATGAAGACTATTTCTTCAAAAACATGCAATGCAAATACTGCAGAAAGATGTGTCATAAATCTGAAGTGGGCATATGAAGCAAATTAGGCAACATAATAAGACCTAAAAGCACATGAAAATGATTCTTAATAAATATACTGATGATAAAAATTACGTTGAAGATAAACATATGCACATAACTAAAATTTCACGGGTGGAAAGTAAATTCTAGCTTCTTAGCTAATGGTTTAACTCTGAGTAAATAAAGTACCACTGAAGTTTCAAATTGACACCAGCTGTTCAACTTTTCTAACCAACAGGCATGCAAAGAAATGGGATGAAAGAAATTAACTGAATTGGGAACTTCACTGTTTAGCTACTGCTTGTCCACAATAAATTGACAGTAAGCAAGGCAGCTGTTGGGTACAGAAAGAGGCGTGCCATGCCCCTGCATCAGGACTCCCAAGCGGAAAGGAGTGGTGAGGGGAAGTCAGTGTCTGCTTCATCCCACAGTGTTGGCACAACAGCTTCACAACATGTACAATAATACTTCATTTCTAGGAGAAGCAAGTTGTTGGTTACATTCTTAGAGAAACTAATACCTTTCAACTACTGCCGAGTTTCTCTGCCTCTGGCAGCACCAGGGATACCATCAACTTACTGTGGACTCTCAGTACAGCGAGCAATGAATACTTGTCAAAGCCTGTTCATAATAGATGTTGCACATGATCATTTACAAAAAAGCTAGTATAACAATAGCAAATTAACATGAAACAATAAAATTACTGGGCCCTGATTTATTTAATAAACTAGGCTTCACAACCCATGAACAACAAACTCATTCACACTGGTGTCTCTCTACCAAAGTATTTGAAAAATACACAGTAGCCTCCTTCTGCAGGAATAACTAGCATTAATAACTACAGAACTCACATTGTACTGAAGCCGAACGCTGTGTCAAAATTCTGTAAGATACACAATATTGTATTTGCATTCTGAGTCAAAGTGAAACAGGAACTTTATTGCCTTACATAATGGCAGTACAGAACAAGAAAACCTATCTTTGTGGTATGAAAACATAAGTAACATTGCGGCAGTTTTAATGCCGCACTCAATTTGCAGTCAGTCACCGATATTCATATCTAATTCAAGTATCAAAAGAATTTAAGTCTATATTAGCCAGTGGTGCACAATTTGAAAATCATATTTAAGATTTTACAAGCAGCCAATTTAAAATGCAACACGAGAGAGTAAACATTCTTACAGTGAGAAGTCCAATACTTATGGTACATTCTGTCACAATAAGGCATCAGGCCAACACAGCAACACACTAAAGCAGTTATGTAACTCCCAGTTACCAAGGATCAAAGGCAATTACACACTGTTCTAGGTCAAACATTTTACTACAGAAAATTTACTCCATGTGCAGCATCCGGAAGCAAACCCCTTCACAAACAATTACAGAAAGGAGTATAATTATCTTCAATTCTGTGGGAATGGTTGTGCCCATGACCACAATGTAACACAGGACTGAAAGGAGGTCAGCATTAGTCGTATCATCTGCCTTTTTATTGAGCATCTAGATTGAAGCTAACAGTCTGATTGTCAACACTAGATTATGTGCAGTCATGGAGACTAAGTAATTATTACAAAACATATTCCATTAAAACTTAGGCTTGTACAAGTATTAGACTAATTGGACCAGTTATAATTAGTTTAAGTGGCCATGGCTGACTATAATGCACTGATGATATTTGCACTGTTAGCTGAAATCTGAATCTGCAATAAAATGAAGACAGATGAATTACAACTAAAACTGACCTCCTTTCAGTCAACGAATAAAATTGATCTCGATCTGGGACAATTAATGCCAATGTACATTTGAGAAATTAAAATTAAGTTTACTGGGTACCAAATGTCTCCCACCACACCATACAACTAAAATGTTAACCATTACAGCACGTGCTTCCAATTACGAAATTGGCACAGTCTTTTCACATACACAACATGGTTTCTAAAGGGCAATCACATATGCATCCAAAACCTAACTGCTTGGAAAAATCAAGTCAAACTGAAAATGAAGCTTTCTCTATTACATTTGCAATCAGCGATTCATTCTACTTATGGACCAGAAGCCATTGGTGGTAGTATTTCAACTCAGTAACACTTTTTTTTTAGAGCAGCACAACACTTACTGCAATGAGAATTGCTTTTATCGAACTATGATACTATGATTCAAAAACCATCATCAAGTCCACATCTCAACATGCAAAAGGTAGACGTGATACCAAACTGCAGGATAAAAAATTTTGATTCTTCTGCTTATGTTTATGTTTATTTCACTTTGGATTTTTTCAGTCAAGACAACATATTCCATTGAATGAGAAATTTATAGGAAAACGTATACCCAAAGAACCAGTGTTATCCAAGTGGACTGTACAAAAAAGTTAATCAGCCAGAAGTTAAATCATACTGGTGCACGAGACTTACTGTCTACAAAGGAGTCATTCTCATGCAGTCAGAATAATGCAAGACACAGGTGGTTGTTATAGAATTGCTAAAACAGGAAGTGTTTCAAACGCCATGTCAATGGCACTGGGGGTTACTACTTACGATACAGGTGCCTGAGGATGGTGTTATTGGAAAAACATTGAAGAAGACATAAGCGATGGTAGCTTCCGCAATGTATGCCAGAAATAGCAGTCAGCATCCCTGTGGCTACATTTTCCATTGCCACAAACACTGGAACACTGGTCACGTTTACACGTCAACTATGCTGGACCATTTTCGGAATGCTCTACTGGCAGAGTGTCAAAAGAATTTTCTGCATTTCCACATGCAATGCAAATATCATCTAAAACTTCTAAGAAAACAATCTAAGAACCGTCAAGATTTTTCTCACTGTAAAGCTTGCCTATTTTAATAGATCTGGAGAAGCATACAACAACCATCAATTTTCATCACAGGAGTTAAAGTTTTCCTCTGAATAGAACAGCATATCTTATTTCAAAACTATGTCATTCCGCTCTGCAGCAAGCTAACTCCCAGAGATTTATAAGGATACACTAATCTCAAATGACAAAGTTAACACAGCAGTTCAATAAACGTAACATGTGTTTTCTTTCACAGTACAGAGCCACTCCATAGAATACAAAATTCCAGCAGAAGAATTGCACGGAAGACTACACCAGCCAGCCAACAATCTAGAACCAAGTGTTTCAAAGTCAATGGTCAGGTATTCATTACCATTACAAAAATTGAAAAAACAATGAGTGACAGACAAAGTGATAAAACAGTTCGGAATCATAATGTAGCGTCCAAACGAATAATGGAGCAACAGTCCAGATTAAAAACCAAATTAAGACACACCATCCACGTGCACATATAGATGGAACTCCTAAGTTTACATAAGTCAAATGCAACAAACATCTTGGGGCATTACAGTTGCAGCCAGTAATCACACCACAGTTCGCCACTAACAGTGGGATCTAGCAGCAGCAAATGGTCATGGTCACTGTCATTGTCACCCTTACAAGGCTTGGATGTTGCACCTCATCCTGTAGATGAAGACAACATTATGTTAAGCTCCCACCTTACATCACGAAGATAGTTTCCCCACTGGACATCCCTCCCCTAAACAGAGATATAAGCAGATACACAGCTCCAATCAGCTTGACAGTACCAACACCATGCCTCCAGACAGGATCAGGACATCTCTAGTCACCATACAGAAGAGCCAGACAGGACATTCTACTAATTGGCAGTAGTCAACTTTCACTGGATTCAGAAATAGACCAGTGTTCAAAAATATAACAGTGCAAATGAACTTCAAGCTACATTGTCACACACCCTTTTTGCACTAGATAAGTAATGCATTAATTTCTATTAATACATTATTGTAAATTGTTGTTAATCAGTGTTACCATCATTTACACCACTGTGATGTAACTGTAGTGGCTGTGCACAAAGCCACCTCATATGAGCAACTACTTTTGATAGTGGGAGGTTCTCTTTCGCCCACATTTATGTTTGGCGTCAACAGTATTTTGTGAATATAACAGGGAAAAATATTTTAGAGTGAATATGTTTTGCATCTGAAGATTATTTTAATAATTCATAGGTTAATTTAGAATTACATGCTATTTTCTAATGTCAACAAAAACTGTATCTCTTCAGCTGATCTTTATAACAGCGGATCAGTTTTTTATGAAATACTCACCTTTCTGTACACAAGTGAACAGCATGCCACCCGAACTCTCATTCCAACACTCTGTGCAATCAGTGTAGAGTGATGCATTATGAATAAGCTAATTACACATGACAGGATCAGAGCTCCTGAATACCAGTACATTTCCTGTCTTGAAACTACTTCATTATTACTGAAGTGTCTTATGACAGCAGCGAGGAATATCGGTTGAGCAATTCTGTAACATCACGTGAAACTGCATACATAAATATCATTTTCAGGACATTTTAAGCAAAGTAATTTTTAAATAGTGGATAAAAAAGTAAAGTGCACTTACTACTAAATTACAAATTTTTTAATTTACATTAAATCCAGAATGTCAATTTATCAAAACACGTTTACAAGGGGACTTCAAGAAGTAAGTTACACACTTATATGGCAGGCCAAGTTTAACTTTTATTGAATGTTGCGCTACACTTTGAAGTTACATAGATACGTGACACTATTTTTCATCATAGTCACCAAGTCTCTAAAAACGAAGGTCAGAACATTCTACCAATTGTTCAATCATTAAACAATAGAAATTCCCTCCCTGGTCATGGAGCCGTTGAAGGACAGCTGCTTGAACATCTTCACTGATGTAAAATCTCTTACCCAGATTTCTTTCTGCTTGCAAAAGCAATGAAAATTTATTGTGCAAGATCTGTAATTCCCTATCAGCATCACCTACACCTGTATGGCATTTGTCAAATTGTTGGTACAATTCATCTTTGGCTGGTCATGATTGCCGTTTACCACCAGTAATATGTGGTAAACCTATGTGCAATTCAGATGTTTTGCCCAAAAAAATCTTACAGTCTCACGTACTTCAACAATGGAGTACATTTCCAATTGCAGCACCATTTCGATTGTGCACTGTGATGCACACATCTGTACCACAGTACAACTGTTTTTGCAAGAAACTTGCAAGGTGTACTCTCTTCTGAGAATGCACCACTTATTGCACCGTGGTCTTAGCATGGGATGACCTAATTTACATTCTGAAGTCCCTGCATATCTTGATGAAAATGGTTGGATAGGTCATGTCTCCTTTTCACCATTGGTGTAGTATTTTCACTAACTCTAAAGTTATTCTCTTCTGTTGCTGGCATAAACTATTCTGTATGATACAGTTTGGCATAAGCATTAAACAAATGGTTTGTGTCATTGCAAGACAGTTTGCAAGTGTGGTATCCAATTCCTCCTAACTGTAGTGTCATCCCACTGAATGCCCATTTCTGCAGGATTGTGTAGCAGAGAAGATATCTGATGTTCTGCTTCTAGAAGTGGTCATGACTGTACGATTGTTTCTGTGACTAGTTTCTTCTACCAACAGAGCTATCAATAAATGTTAACTTTGTGTCATGTACCAGACTGTCTGTTCTACATCCTATGCAAATTTGCCGAAGTAGTGACACCCAGCTAACAAAGGCTTTTGTGGTACATCATGATATGAACTCTGATGAGGTCGTTTCCACTGACTGAGCTGCTGTTTCTGAGAATATTGCCCCATCATCTGCTGGTGAGCTGCATTATACAGTTTCCCAGGTCACCATCCAACTACCATCTTTCTCCACTACCCAACCAGCTCTTTAGTTCATGCAGGTTGAAGTTAGTTTCCATTGTTGTGGCATAACATCTGAACATACAAATTGTGCGTATGTGGCCAGTAAGCTGTACCACCACTAAGCTGCCGAGGTTGCCGATATCACCACCACACCACCACTCGTCGAGCTACACCGTCACCTCAAGATGGACTTCGTAGGCCATTCTCCCTGTCTCCAGTGGAGAGCATACATCAACTGATTACTGATGACATTTATGGCAGAACTCCTGCACCACGTCTGCAGCGTAGTCAGTACTGGGACAAACTGCTCCAGATGCTATGGTGAACCGGCTGCCTGGCCAGGCATGTGCCGTCCTGCAACTCGACAATCTTTCACTGCAACAACTAGTGGCCCTTGCTGACACTGTGGTCAAAGCCCTCACTGCAGCCCAGTGTTCCGGCTGAGCTCATTTTACTGTTATCAGGGCTGCCTCCAACACAAGAACTGTACTGCCAGCCAGCACTGTGGACCACAATGCTCAGCACCCACCATGGTCAAGAATTCTAGCTGCTTTCAGCCAATATTGAAGCTGTTCCTGCACCAACACATCTTTTCTGGCACAACTGGGACCATCAACATTCCGAAGACCAACTCACCACGTGCTGACGGCATTGCACATTTGGCGAGAAAGCTCCACGCTGACGCCCACCGTGTGACGACCTAAATGACAACATCCCCACAAATGAGTGTGCAGAGAAGATGCATTGCCTCATCACCGACAGAAGGTTCCCGACACACACTGGTTCTGACCAGTGTGACTATCCATGTATGTTTTCCCCTGGGCATCTGCGAATAATACCATTCCGGCTATCATCATCTCATCCACTGTCAATTACAGTGTCTACCCAATGCAAGTGGATCTAGGTCTGCACTGCACCTTCAGCTGGCAGTTCTTCGTTGAAGACTTCACAGAGCCAATCGTTGGTGACAATTTCTTAGCACATTTTTGGCTCCTTCCTGACACTGCCAGCTCTAATCTCATCAATATGGACTCCAGTTACTTGGCCATCACATTCCACAGTGTTGCACAAAACTTTATGCCAAAAATTGTCCATGCTGTTAACACAGGGCAGTAAGAGGACCACCTGTACCATTTCCCATGCGTCATATGCCCACATGGAGGACCCAAGAGGTACGACAGAGTACAGTACAGTACAGTACAGTACAGTACAGTACAGTACATCATCTGCACGATGACTGGCACCACAGTTAATAGAAGAAAATGCTGCCTCACATCAGAGTAACTTGCACTGCTAAAGCCAAATTTGAGGTTATGCTTTGACATGGTATCATTTGCTGTTTAGCCAGCCTGGTCCACTCCTCTCCATCTCGTACCGAAGAAGAATGCATCCTGCTAACCCTGTAGTGACTATTGCGCTCTTAATGCATGCACTATCCAGACAGATATCCAGTCCCAAACCTTCATGATTTCAGCCGAACTGGCAGTGGCACTTCAGTGTTCCAAATACTTGACTGCAAGAAGGCATTCATTTGCAGATATGTGGGTGTTCAGTAAGTCACTAGAAAATCCAAGAGATGGCACTGAAGATATCAAAACCTTTTGCTAGTAGTGTCACGTGTGTTAGAGGCCAGGTAGAGTTGCAGCGGTATCCAGGACATGGTTTCCTTGTCCCAGTCAACTGAAGCAACCAGCTCTTGTTTATTTCAAAAGATGGTAAGAAGAGAGTTTTGAATGTTGTTTAAACTTTGCTATTTAAAAGACTTACACCAAAATAGATCAAAGCTGAGTTGAATGAAGTTCACAGCACATCTACTTTCCCATTTGCCACTGTTACCAATTGGTAAATGAGTTTAAACACGGTTGTACATCCACAAAAGATAAATTGCATTAAGGATTTCCAGTGGAAGTGACCACCCAGAAATGACTGATAAAATCCACAATATTGTTTTCAGTGACCGATGAATAACTGAATGAAATATATGAGGCCATAGGTATGTCACAAGGTACAGTGCTTTCAGTTTTGCATGAAAAATAGTATGTGGGGAAAAAACTAAGAGATTAGTGCCGTGCTTGCTCACTGTGGAGAACAAACACAACCATAGGTTCGAAGGTGAGGCCAAGGTCGTTTTGATACTTTCTGCCAGGTTTCAGCATTAATACCGAAATGTGGACAAAATATGGCTACCCTAACCTACTATACTGCAGAGACTAAGGAGTAATCAAAACAGTTTTTGAATGTTTTTTGGTTCGGGTTTTTGAATGCAGACGGGATCCGAGGAAGATGAAGAGACAAACTGGCTGGCAAGGTGATGGCCACATGTTTTTGGGATGCATGCAGAGTCACCTACATCAATTAATTGCAAAAGGGACAAACAATAACTGGGGAGTATTATGCATTATTATTGCACCAGCTTAATGAAGAAACTGAGGACATACATCCTCATTTGAACAAGAACAAGATTCTCTTCCTTCGCACAGCAAACACAGACGAGATCCCCTGTGATGCACAGCCTGCAGCCATGCCTACTCCAGAAGTCGAATGAGAAGGAATGTCGCTTTTAGTGAAGCCCAAGAAGATACTATTGCGCAAAAAACTTTGAAACTGTGTCTTTTTCCGGAAAGCACTGGATGCTATATGTGCACCTTCAACAGCCAAAATTACAGAATTAAAGCTCAAATTATTGGAACAAACACTGTTTTTAACTAGATGTGACTCTCAGAGGCTTTTTGTTTCTGAATTTAAATGACTAAGGATGTCATCGGCCACACAGATCTGGATAACAAAGTTGGAGGAACAATTGGGAAACTGTAAAGAGTTAATAGGGGAATTATGATGAAAAATAAAAAATCCTGAATTTTTTCCATCTTTTTCAAGGGACTCACTGAACGACCCTCTTACTAGTCACCACAGAAGACATCTTGAATAAAGGCATCACGATGCCCTTTGGCCTCTTCTAATATCTTTACATGAAATTTGGTTTCCAGAATGCTACACAAACATGGCAGCAATTCATTGAATATATGCTTCATGAACAACACCTTTGCTTCACCCATCTCAACAACATCTTTCTGTTTGCTTCTTTGCTGCAGCAAAGCTGGAAACATCTGTCAGCAGTGTTTCAATGGCAAACAATTCTGAGGCTATCATTAATCCTTCCAAATGCATCTTCAGAGTCTCCCAGGTGTCATTTCTGCATCACCAGATTTGTGCAATCAGCATTGCTACCCTATCTGAGAAAGTTCAGGCTATTCAGGAAATTCAGCTCCCTTTAACTCTTCAAGAACTCTGCCGGTTCCACAGATGCTGAAATTCTATCGCCGCCATCTGCTTGATGTAGCCTCCATCAAAGAACTAACAGACACACTTGCTGGCTCAAACACTAAGGGAAACAATCACATTCCTTGGATGCACCAAATGGGCACCACCTCCATCGCTGCAAAGAACAGCCTTGCTGATGCTGCACTTCTGGCTCCCTGCACATGATACCCAACTGCCACTGGTGGCTGACACCAGCCAGCAAGTCATTGGTGCAGCAGCACTTCAGCGGTTCCTGGCAATCATTTGCCTTATTTTTGGAGCAGCTTACGCCTGCACAAAGTCAATGGAGTGTGTATGACACGGCTCTGTTTGCCCTGTATGAGGCAATCTGCTACTTTCACCAAACACAGGGAGACTCTGAACTTTATGATGTTTTCAAACCACAAACCCATCACATACACCTTGCAGCAGACAATCAGATACTCCTCAGTGAGCTAGTTCCACCAGCTGGAACTTAAGTCTCTGTGCAGCAAGTTCGGCATATTTCGAGACTTGACAATACTGTCGCTGACTGTCCGTCGTGATCACTGGTTGCATCAGTTTTGTCTCTCTCACTGCAGCCAACAGGTCAATATGGAGCTAGACTTACTGCCACAATCCAGACACTGGATTCTTGGCACAGACATGAAACTGTTCTGTGACACCACTGGCAAGCCACAATCTTTCCTATCAACCACTTTCTGCTGGCAGCCCTTTGACAGTACCCACAACCTGTGCCACCATAGTGTTAAAGCTGCTAATGCCAGGCTTGTTACCCGTCAGTTTGTGTGTGGCCTGGCATCTGCACAAACTCTCACAGCTGGACCTACAGTTGTGTCGCTTGTCAGTGTAGTAAGGTCCGCGCTTCCATTTGTCATTTGCCTGAGTCTAAAGGAAGGTTTACCCAGGCCATATTTACTGCCAGTCCCCACCCATCTCTAATGTCCAGCAGTATCTTATAACCACCATCAACTGTTGCACATGCTGGCCAGAGGAAGCACAAATTCAAGACACCTCAGCTGAAACTGTGGCACAAGCATTCATGAGACTCATTTTGGTTCCTCCTCAACATCACAACAGATTGCAGAAGGTAATTTTAATCCCAGCAGAGTGTGGTACTCATTGTCACCACACCACCACATACCACCCAGCCAGCAATGGTATTGGTCTAGCAATGGCATCACTCACAGAGGATTGCTATACTTTACCATGACTACTGAACACCCCATCGTCCTTCCCAGCCTCTGCACAAGTTTCGAGCTAAACCTCTGTACTTCAGTGACTGGGTTGGTCTAAGGTGAGCCCCTTCTGATACCTGAGTAATTTGTCAAGTCATCTGCTACCACTTCTCCCTCTAACATACCAGCCTTGCTGGATGGACTGCACTCCCACATTGCAAGCATCCATCAATCTGGCTCAGCTCTCAGAATGATATTTCACCTTCATTTGTTCACACAGATTTGAATGGTGCCTCGCATGTAATTTTCTGCAGTGAAGACACCACACCTGGTCTCCAAACTATGAACTCCAGTTCTCATAAGATTGTTGGGCAGGTCACCATACACTGGAGGGTGGCCCTACACCTTCCAAACTATCCCTGCCACTACTCAACCCCCCCCCTCCTCCTCCTCCTCCTCCTCCTCCTCCTCCTCCTCCTCCTCCTCCTCCTCCTCCTCCTCCTCCTCCTCCAGCGCCTTCAGATGGTGGTGGTGAGATTGAGTGACATCCACCACCACCACCACCACCACCACCACCACCACCACCAAACTGTCAGTCACACTCTGTGCAGTTTTTGTTTTTTAGGGCGCACAACTACAATGGTCATTAGCGCCCAGACTAAGTTAGGAATGCACCGTGAGGCACAAGGGTAAAAAGACGCAGTGTAGTAAAATCTGGACAGGACGTTAAAATGTGGCGGACTGTCAGCAATTGCCCACATGCGCAGAACGGCACCGGCACAGCCGTCAGCAGATGGCGATGGCCGAACCGGCAGTGACCAATTCGTAAACGGGCCAAAACGACCTCCTCCCGCCGAGACGGGCGTGAGGAGGACGTCCAAGCCGCGGGAAGAGGTTTCAAGGCCCAAAGCTTGTTGTCCGTAAGAAGTCCAATCGGCATGCCACAGCGATAAAATGTGCCGACAAATTACCCTGCTACAATCTGATGAAGGGACACAACAAGAAGCTGTCTGAGGCTGGAGGACCGCAGCCTTGGCCACGGCATCTGCAGCTTCGTTCCCAGGGATACTGACATGGCCAGGAACCCACATAAAGCTAACCGGAGAACCGTCGTCCACCAACTGCTGAGGAGAGCGTTGGATCCGGTGCACGAAAGGGTGAACCGGACACAGATCACTGAGGCTCTGGATGGCGCTCAGAGAAACAGAGCAGATGACATAAGCAGAATGTCGATGGTGGCAGATGTAAAGAACAGCCTGGTAGAGGGCAAAGAGCTCAGCTGTGAAGACCGAACAATGGCCATAGAGCCGGTATTTTAAACTGTGTGCCCCGACAATAAAAGAACACCTGACACCGTCATTGGTCTTAGAGCCACCTGTATAAAGGAAGATCATATTAATGAACTTCGAACGAAGTTCAACAAACCAGAAGCGGTATACCGAAGCTGGGGTAACCTCCTTCGGGAGCGAGCTAAGGTCAAGGTGAACGCGAAACTGAGCCTGGAGCCAAGGTGGCGTTTGGCTCTCACCCACTCGAAAGGTTGCAGAGAGTGAAAAACCAAGGTGCCGAAGGAAGCAACGAACGTGAATGCCAGGGGGTAGCAGGGCAGATACATACAACCCATATTGACGGTCGAGACAGTCGTCAAAAAAGGAATGATAAGACGGGTGGTCGGGCATTGACAGTAGCCGACAGGCATACCGACAAAGCAGTATATCGCGCCGGTAGGTGAGTGGCAATTCACCGGCTTCAGCATGAAGACTCTCGACGGGACTAGTACAAAACGCTCCGATCGCAAGACGTAAACCCCAATGTTGTATGGAGTTGAGGCAGCATAAGATGGACAGCTGTGCAGAGGAGTATACGAAGCTCCCATAATCTAGCTTGGAGCGGACGATCGACCGATATAGGTGGTTCGATCCGCTCCCCACGACATACCACTGAGAACACTGAGGACATTTAGAGAACGGGTACAACGGGCAGCCAAATATGACATGTAGAGAACAGCTAAGTTTCCTGTCAAATGTAAGACCTAAAAATTTTGTTGTCTCCACGAATGGGAGAGCATCAGGACCAAGTCGTAAGGACGGTGGGAGAAACTCTTTGCAGCGGCAGAAGTTAATACAGACCGTATTCTCGGCAGAAAAACGAAGCCATTGGAGACATTCCAGGAGTAAAGACGGTAAAGAGAACGCTGAAGACAGCGCTCCAGGAAACATGTACGCTGCGTGCTGCAATAGATGGTAAAATCGTCCACGAAAAGGGAGCCTGATACATCAGCTGGGAGGCAATCCATTATTGGATTGATCACTATGGCGAAGAGAGTGACGCTCAAAACTGAACCTTGTGGCACCCCATTCTCCTGGCGAAAGGTGTCTGACAAGACAGAACCCACACGTACCCTGAACTGACGATCCATTAAAAAGGATCGAATAATAAGAGGGAGGCGACCGCGAAGGCCCCACGTATGCATGGTGCGGAGAATGCCCGCCCTCCAACAGGTGTCTTAAGCCTTCTCCGGCTCAGGCTACCCCAGACAACAGAAGAAGGAGTAAAACTGTTGAAGGTGCTTGTGAAAGCAGCCCAACTGGCTTTCTTGCTTTCTTTAATAACACGACGACACAGCGCACGTAAACGTTTATAATTGATACAATTCGCCACTGTAGGGTGGCGTTTAAAGGTGCGTAAAGCACGTCGACGAGCACGTAAAGCGTCTCTACATGCTGCGGTCCACCAGGGGACCGGTACGTGACGTGGAGAAGAAGTAGGGTGAGGGATGGAATATTCAGCAGCAGTGAGAATGACTTCCGTGAGGTGTGCGACCTGACTATCGCAGTTTGTGAAGGTTTGATCCTGAAAAATCGCCCTGGAAGAGAAGAGCCCCCAATCTGCTTTGAAGACGTTCCAACTAGTTGAGCACGGAGAGGGGGTATGATGCAGGAGATGGATAACACACAGGAAGTGCTCGCTTGAATATGTATCAGAAAGTGCATACCACTCAAACCGGCGTGCAAGTTGGGTAGTACATATAGAGAGGTCTGAATGGGAATAGGTGTGAGATTTGTCCGAAAGAAAAGTGGGGGCGCCAGTATTGAGGCAGACAACATTGAGCTGGTTGAAAAGGTCTGCTAACAGGGAGCCCCTTGGGTAGGATGTGGAGAGCCCCAAAGGGGATGGTGGGCATTGAAGTCTCCAGTTAACAAATATGGTGCAGGTAGCTGAGCAATAATTTGCATCATGTCTGCCCTGGTAACGGCAGACGACAATTGAGTGTAAACGGTACAAATGGAAAATGTAAAAGTGGGGAGAGTAATTCGGACGGCAACTGCCTGCAGGCCAGTGTGCAATGTGATGGGATCGTAGTAAATATTATCCCGGACCAGCAACGTAACCTCTCCATGAGCCAGAATACCTGCCACAGGGGTAGGTCAAAACGCACAGAGGTGTAGTGTGCCAAGACAATTTGATCGCATGGGCGTAGCTTTGTTTCCTGGAGGGCTACGACGAGCGGACAGTGCAAGCGGAGCAGCAACTTTAAGTCCTCTCAGTTGGAGCGAATGCTGAGAATATTACAGTGAATAAGTGCCATCGTAAGAAGAAAAGGAAGATGAAAGAAGGGGTCACCTCGAAGGCCGCTGAGGGCCTGGCTTCGAGCGAGCACTGCCGCCGCTATCAGTAGGCGGACAGTCATCGTCCATTGGTTCTATAGGTTCATCGGCCATCTTGTTAAGATGGCCGGGAGGGGGAGCTTCCTCTGCAGGTGAACGGCCAGATGTTTGGCTACCAGCAGTGTGGCCAGGTGAAACGGATGACGGCCTGGGGCGGCAACCGCTGGGTGGCGCAGGAGAAGAAATGCGCCGTGGCGGAGAAGGAAAACTGTGCTTCCTATTATCCTTCTTGGAAGGTCGTTTACTGGAAGTACTGGTCGATGGCTGGGAGTTTGAGGTGCGTAGGAAGTCTGCACAGGGCGGTTCCTTCTTGAAGGCCCGTGCATCTGACTTCTGGGTCTACGTCTTGGCAGAAGCTGATGAAGGTGCTTGTGTCTGAGGGGTGACGGGAGAAAGAGGAGATGTCGACCGTGCGATCTTAGCACTAGCCGAATGGACGACCGTAGTGCTGAAGGTCAGATCGCATGTCTGGGTTGCCACCTCCCTGGTAGTCCAAGGAGAGGCGAGGACAGTACTATATTTCCCCGCTGGGAGCAGCATGGTCTTCCTACTAGCAAATAGCTTGCGAGCAGCCGAGGTGGACACATTCTCTTTGACCCGAATTTCCTGTATACAATGTTCTTCCTTGTAGATGGGACAGTCGCGGGAGGACACTGCATGGTCACCCTGACAGTTCACACAACGAGGAGATGAAGGTAGACAGTCAACCCTCATGGGCATACCTGCCACAAGTGACACATTTAGCTGCATTGGAACAAGACTGGCGAGTGTGATTAAATCGCTGACACTGGTAGCAGCGTGTAGGTGTCGGGACATAGGGGCGAACAGAAATAACCTCATAGCCCTCTTTGATGCACGACGGCAGCTGAAAACTATCAAAGGTCAAGAAAAGTGTCCGGGTCGGTACAAGGTCATTGTTGACCTTATTCATGACCCCTACGGAGAGCCGTCACGCCCTGCTCAGCGAGGAAAGACTGAATCTCCTCGTCAGTCAATCCGTCGAGTGATCTAGTGGTATAAGACTTGACAGATCCGGCTATGGCATCTACGCCCTTCTGGATAACGAAAGGGTTGACAGAGGAAAAATCCTTTCCGTCCTCAGATCGAGAAACTACGAGGAACTGTGGGGGCAGGCGGTAGTACTTTTGTGACTGGTGGCTGGTCAAGTTTCCATTTGTGGGCAGAAGTCGACAGAGAAGAAGAGAAATCCATTGCGGAGGAATCCCCCATGATTGCCAGCGTCTCCGATGGCGCGCTCCTTCCTTGTGGGGACCCTCTCAGGGGGCACTCCCGCCATAGGTGAATGTTTACACCTCAGGTCTCACCTCCCGAGAAACAGACGGAGGGACCGATCGGCATGGTCAGAAGGTATCAGCTCAGCCAATCACCCCTCCCTGGGCCTGGCCTTCACCAGGGGGTACATGCCTGCCTTACTTGTCTACCCAGGGTGGGGAATTACATGTTACCCAGTAACCGGGAACGCATGGGTCGGCCTTCAGGTGAGAGAGGGGGGGGGCAACGAGAAGAGGGGGGGGCAACGAGAAGAGGGGGGGGCAACGAGAAGAGGGGGGGCAACGAGAAGAGGGGGGGGCAACGAGAAGAGGGGGGGCAACGAGAAGAGGGGGGGCAACGAGAAGGGGGGGGGCAACGAGAAGAGGGGGGGCAACGAGAAGGGGGGGGGGCAACGAGAAGGGGGGGGGCAACGAGAAGAGGGGGGGGGGCAACGAGAAGAGGGGGGGGGGCAACGAGAAGAGGGGGGGGCAACGAGAAGAGGGGGGGGGGGCAACGAGAAGAGGGGGGGGCAACGAGAAGAGGGGGGGGGGGCAACGAGAAGAGGGGGGGCAACGAGAAGAGGGGGGGGGGGGCAACGAGAAGAGGGGGGGCAACGAGAAGAGGGGGGGGCAACGAGAAGAGGGGGGGGCAACGAGAAGAGGGGGGGGCAACGAGAAGAGGGGGGGGGCAACGAGAAGAGGGGGGGGCAACGAGAAGAGGGGGGGGGGCAACGAGAAGAGGGGGGGGGCAACGAGAAGAGGGGGGGCAACGAGAAGAGGGGGGGGCAACGAGAAGAGGGGGGGGCAACGAGAAGAGGGGGGGCAACGAGAAGAGGGGGGGGGGCAACGAGAAGAGGGGGGGGGGCAACGAGAAGAGGGGGGAGGGGGGCAACGAGAAGAGGGGGGGGGGCAACGAGAAGAGGGGGGGGGGGCAACGAGAAGAGGGGGGGCAACGAGAAGAGGGGGGGCAACGAGAAGAGGGGGGGGGCAACTAGAAGAGGGGGGGGGGCAACTAGAAGAGGGGGGGGGCAACTAGAAGAGGGGGGGGGCAACTAGAAGAGGGGGGGGGGCAACTAGAAGAGGGGGGGGCAACTAGAAGAGGGGGGGGGCAACTAGAAGAGGGGGGGGCAACGAGAAGAGGGGGGGGGGCAACGAGAAGAGGGGGGGGGGCAACGAGAAGAGGGGGGGGGGGCAACGAGAAGAGGGGGGGGGGCAACGAGAAGAGGGGGGGGGGGCAACGAGAAGAGGGGGGGGGGCAACGAGAAGAGGGGGGGGCAACGAGAAGAGGGGGGGGCAACGAGAAGAGGGGGGGGCAACGAGAAGAGGGGGGGGGCAACGAGAAGAGGGGGGGGCAACGAGAAGAGGGGGGGGGCAACGAGAAGAGGGGGGGGGCAACGAGAAGAGGGGGGGCAACGAGAAGAGGGGGGGGGGCAACGAGAAGAGGGGGGGGGCAACGAGAAGAGGGGGGGGGCAACGAGAAGAGGGGGGGGCAACGAGAAGAGGGGGGGGCAACGAGAAGAGGGGGGGGGCAACGAGAAGAGGGGGGGGGCAACGAGAAGAGGGGGGGGGGGCAACGAGAAGAGGGGGGGGGGCAACGAGAAGAGGGGGGGGGGCAACGAGAAGAGGGGGGGGGGCAACGAGAAGAGGGGGGGCAACGAGAAGAGGGGGGGGGCAACGAGAAGAGGGGGGGGCAACGAGAAGAGGGGGGGCAACGAGAAGAGGGGGGGGCAACGAGAAGAGGGGGGGCAACGAGAAGAGGGGGGGCAACGAGAAGAGGGGGGGCAACGAGAAGAGGGGGGGCAACGAGAAGAGGGGGGGCAACGAGAAGAGGGGGGGCAACGAGAAGAGGGGGGGCAACGAGAAGAGGGGGGGGCAACGAGAAGAGGGGGGGGGGCAACGAGAAGAGGGGGGGGGCAACGAGAAGAGGGGGGGGGCAACGAGAAGAGGGGGGGGGGCAACGAGAAGAGGGGGGGGGGCAACGAGAAGAGGGGGGGGCAACGAGAAGAGGGGGGGGCAACGAGAAGAGGGGGGGCAACGAGAAGAGGGGGGGGGCAACGAGAAGAGGGGGGGGGGCAACGAGAAGAGGGGGGGGCAACGAGAAGAGGGGGGGCAACGAGAAGAGGGGGGGGCAACGAGAAGAGGGGGGGCAACGAGAAGAGGGGGGGCAACGAGAAGAGGGGGGGCAACGAGAAGAGGGGGGGCAACGAGAAGAGGGGGGGCAACGAGAAGAGGGGGGGCAACGAGAAGAGGGGGGGCAACGAGAAGAGGGGGGGCAACGAGAACGAGGGGGGGGCAACGAGAAGAGGGGGGGCAACGAGAAGAGGGGGGGGGCAACGAGAAGAGGGGGGGGCAACGAGAAGAGGGGGGGCAACGAGAAGAGGGGGGGCAACGAGAAGAGGGGGGGCAACGAGAAGAGGGGGGGCAACGAGAAGAGGGGGGGGCAACGAGAAGAGGGGGGGCAACGAGAAGAGGGGGGGCAACGAGAAGAGGGGGGGCAACGAGAAGAGGGGGGGCAACGAGAAGAGGGGGGGCAACGAGAAGAGGGGGGGGCAACGAGAAGAGGGGGGGCAACGAGAAGAGGGGGGGCAACGAGAAGAGGGGGGGGCAACGAGAAGAGGGGGGGCAACGAGAAGAGGGGGGGCAACGAGAAGAGGGGGGGCAACGAGAAGAGGGGGGGCAACGAGAAGAGGGGGGGCAACGAGAAGAGGGGGGGCAACGAGAAGAGGGGGGGCAACGAGGAAGAGGGGGGGCAACGAGAAGAGGGGGGGCAACGAGAAGAGGGGGGGCAACGAGAAGAGGGGGGGCAACGAGAAGAGGGGGGCAACGAGAAGAGGGGGGGCAACGAGAAGAGGGGGGGCAACGAGAAGAGGGGGGGCAACGAGAAGAGGGGGGGCAACGAGAAGAGGGGGGCAACGAGAAGAGGGGGGGCAACGAGAAGAGGGGGGCAACGAGAAGAGGGGGGCAACGAGAAGAGGGGGGCAACGAGAAGAGGGGGGCAACGAGAAGAGGGGGGCAACGAGAAGAGGGGGGCAACGAGAAGAGGGGGGCAACGAGAAGAGGGGGGCAACGAGAAGAGGGGGGCAACGAGAAGAGGGGGGCAACGAGAAGAGGGGGGCAACGAGAAGAGGGGGGCAACGAGAAGAGGGGGGCAACGAGAAGAGGGGGGCAACGAGAAGAGGGGGGCAACGAGAAGAGGGGGGCAACGAGAAGAGGGGGGCAACGAGAAGAGGGGGGCAACGAGAAGAGGGGGGCAACGAGAAGAGGGGGGCAACGAGAAGAGGGGGGCAACGAGAAGAGGGGGGCAACGAGAAGAGGGGGGCAACGAGAAGAGGGGGGCAACGAGAAGAGGGGGGCAACGAGAAGAGGGGGGCAACGAGAAGAGGGGGGCAACGAGAAGAGGGGGGCAACGAGAAGAGTAAGTAAGACAGTGAGATGGAGAAGAACAAAGAAAGGAACCTACTAAAGGAAGGAAGAAACGAGAAGTGAAAAACCAAAATGACCGCAAATATAGGTCGTGTAACCGTCCGTCTCCGGACGCAGGTTCTAACTACCCCCTTGAGGGGGAGGGACTCCTTTTAGTCACCTCTTACGACAGGCAGGAATACCTCGGGCCTATTCTAACCCCCGGACCCGTTGGGGGGGCGCTCTGTGCAGTGAGTGCGCTTGCCAGCTCACCAGCTCAGTTCGCCTCCACATTACTACCTGTGGGGAAAAGGAGAGGGAGGGATGGGGAGGGAGAGGAGGGATGCAGCTGTGTGGGTCTACCAACCACGATTAGCAAGGATAGCTAACCACAGCATTGCCATGTGTCAGCCAACAGCGAACCTACAGTGCGGGCTGCAATGCAGAGCTGGAAACAGCCTTAGCCAACCTGCTAGCTTACAGTACGTACCTCAGCATGTTGCCGGTAGTACGCGCACTGGCCAGCTGACATAGAAGCAGAAACACAGAACCTTAATGCTACAGTCTGCAAATGTGGCATCCAGTTCTTACTTCAGTGGTCACCTGAGCCTCATCAATGCCACACGCTGTGCGATCATAGTGGAAGCTTGAGTGATGGATTGTGCAGTGTCTTCAGTGCTTGCTTGGGCAAAGGAACATCTCAGTGTTACAGTGGTCAACTGAGTAACGGATAATGCACAGTATGTTCATAGGCTGCTCGTGTCACCGACCATGTTCAGTGAGTAAGTTATCACCCCTGCGATAAGTAATGATTGGTTACAGTACGACCATTTCCAAAACTAGTCTCTTGAACAAACTGAGATTAGCCTAGTGAGCTATTACTTCGTATGTCACTGAACATGCCTGTTCTATATTATATGTAAATTTTCCCAAAGTGCTCCAAGCTGTCTATCCCTGCAAAGCTACAAAGCATCTGTTGACTGTTTTGGTATGTACATCTGCTTTGGTAGCACAAATATTCTGCTCATCACTCTTTGGATGTGCGATAAGAGACAAATTATTTAAGAAACGTCACTTCACTTTTTAAGTCCTTTTTGAGTACCCAGTAACAATAAGTTTCACATGTTTTGGGTTCAATATTATGCAATTTTCATGTGTGTTGTGCATGTAATGAAGATGTTGATGAGATATTCTCTGGTGCAAACTTAGATTGGACAGATAACCACCCATACATGTCTGCACAGAATAGTTTAAGATAGAAATGGATACCTTGTATGTTAAATATTACATTTCACAAATACATCCACCAAGGAGTATATAGTTTCTCCTTTTACATTATTATATGTAATGAAAGTCATTCATATGTACAGTTTACCAGAGGGAAATGACTGCAGTAATCAGACCAGTACACTTTCCCCATGAAGTTCACTGGGAGCAAGTCTTCAATGTCATGAGACACAACCACTCATCATATGTGAAAATAATGTAAAGCATTGGGAAAGTAATCAAAACCATCTATGAACGTAAGGATAAATGCTCACACAATTTTCAGTATTTCCAAGGCATATTTGGTGTAAGGTACATATTTAAATGTTGATGCTGCCTGCAATGTTACAAACTATGCAAATTATGTAGCACACTCACCTTAAAATTAAATGATAAAAACCTAACATCAAGCCATGTACTACATACTGGCCAATGAAAGTTTTGAAAATAGCTCTAGTCAGACTTGGTTTTGCGCCATGTTTTGCCTGAACACACTCTAATTCATACATCCAGTTCCTGAAACAGAAAACTTCCTTTAATGTCACAACAGAAGCAAACACACCCACACACAGTATGTAAACAATTAAGAGCTGCAGGTCTCTCTGACAGGTATTACGACCAGCACAGAGCACATTAGTTAGTTCCTTATTACTGCGGTTTACCAAGCCTGTTAGGGTATATAAGAGGTGTGAACAGTGGGTGACCACTGAACGACATGCAGATGCCACATACTCCTGTGACACAGCATTATCAGCATCTGACAAGACATTGAAAGGGTCTTCATTGTAGATCTCCGGCCATCTGGTCCAATTACGCAATATCCTTATTTGTGGGGCTTTCGAGTGCGAGTGTGGTACAATGTCGAACTGCAAGCAAACGTGAGGACCGGCATACTCGTCGAGGATCTGGCCAACCGTGTCTGACGATCACTAAAGACGATTGCACCGAGCACATTGTACCCCACTTTACTTCACATCTGCGACTGGCACATGACAAGTAATGTACTCACGTCGACATTCTGTGTCACCCTGCATCATTGGTCGAGATTAGCAGCAGCAGACTTGGGAATTACCGTCCAAAGTGTAGGCTGCCATTAACACAACACAAACTGCTGCATTTGGCACGGCAGCACGACTGACGCGTGGACCGCTGACGACTGGCTTCACATTGTGTTCAGTGACAAACCAAAATTCTGCACTACACTGGATGACCATAATTGGCAGGTAAGGCAGTGACCTGAGGAGGGGACCTATTCTTCCAATGTTTTGTAGAGATACATCAGTGTTACTCCTGACAGCATGGTGTGGGGAGCCTTTGGGTACGACTTCGCATCTCTGCTGGCGATTACTGAGGGAACTCTGACCTCACATATGTATGTCATTGACAGCCCTCATTTTCGTTTATCATCTCTCATGCTACGCTATCATGGTGCCATTTTCAATGTAACAATGCTCACTGAGACATGGTCACACCTCTATGAACTGTGTGAACAATCCTGAGGTATTGATGTGGCCAGCAAGAACCACCAGATCTGTAATCAATAGCAACTGAGGGAGCACCTCAAATGTCAACTCCATTTCAGTGCCAGTATTCAGGATATCATCAACCAGTTACCACAGCCGTGGGCTAGTCCACCTTGAGAGAAGCTCCAACGGCTTCGCAACACTGTTCCAACTGAAACAGTACTCGCACCCAGGCCAGAGAGGATACGTCATAATGATAAGGGGATCTTGCTACAAAGTCATTTGTAAATTTTGTCTATTTTATCATCAATGGAATAATACACTCCTGGAAATGGAAAAAAGAACACATTGACACCGGTGTGTCAGACCCACCATACTTGCTCCGGACACTGCGAGAGGGCTGTACAAGCAATGATCACACGCATGGCACAGCGGACACACCAGGAACCGCGGTGTTGGCCGTCGAATGGCGCTAGCTGCGCAGCATTTGTGCACCGCCGCCGTCAGTGTCAGCCAGTTTGCCGTGGCATACGGAGCTCCATCGCAGTCTTTAACACTGGTAGCATGCCGCGACAGCGTGGACGTGAACCGTATGTGCAGTTGACGGACTTTGAGCGAGGGCGTATAGTGGGCATGCGGGAGGCCGGGTGGACGTACCGCCGAATTGCTCAACACGTGGGGCGTGAGGTCTCCACAGTACATCGATGTTGTCGCCAGTGGTCGGCGGAAGGTGCACGTGCCCGTCGACCTGGGACCGGACCGCAGCGACGCACGGATGCACGCCAAGACCGTAGGATCCTACGCAGTGCCGTAGGGGACCGCACCGCCACTTCCCAGCAAATTAGGGACACTGTTGCTCCTCGGGTATCGGCGAGGACCATTAGCAACCGTCTCCATGAAGCTGGGCTACGGTCCCGCACACCGTTAGGCCGTCTTCCGCTCACGCCCCAACATCGTGCAGCCCGCCTCCACTGGTGTCGCGACAGGCGTGAATGGAGACGTGTCGTCTTCAGCGATGAGAGTCGCTTCTGCCTTGGTGCCAATGATGGTCGTATGCGTGTTTGGCGCCGTGCAGGTGAGCGCCACAATCAGGACTGCATACGACCGAGGCACACAGGGCCAACACCCGGCATCATGGTGTGGGGAGCGATCTCCTACACTGGCCGTACACCACTGGTGATCGTCGAGGGGACACTGAATAGTGCACGGTACATCCAAACCGTCATCGAACCCATCGTTCTACCATTCCTAGACCGGCAAGGGAACTTGCTGTTCCAACAGGACAATGCACGTCCGTATGTATCCCGTGCCACCCAACGTGCTCTAGAAGGTGTAAGTCAACTACCCTGGCCAGCAAGATCTCCGGATCTGTCCCCCATTGAGCATGTTTGGGACTGGATGAAGCGTCGTCTCACGCGGTCTGCACGTCCAGCACGAACGCTGGTCCAACTGAGGCGCCAGGTGGAAATGGCATGGCAAGCCGTTCCACAGGACTACATCCAGCTTCTCTACGATCGTCTCCATGGGAGAATAGCAGCCTGCATTGCTGCGAAAGGTGGATATACATTGTACTAGTGCCGACATTGTGCATGCTCTGTTGCCTGTGTCTATGTGCCTGTGGTTCTGTCAGTGTGATCATGTGATGTATCTGACCCCAGGAATGTGTCAATAAACTTTCCCCTTCCTGGGACAATGAATTGACGGTGTTCTTATTTCAATTTCCAGGAGTGTATATCATACCCTCTCAACCCCTAAAGTTTTTTGTTATCTCCTCGCCTTCTGCCTGTGTGTTCTTTTTTGTCAGGCTGTGTATTTGATACTACAGATTTAGCTCTGGTTACTTTATAGTGCATAATCCAGGAGGCAATCTCTGACAGTTAAAATCTTCAGAGTGAACTGGAATTTGTACTTTAATGCTACTTTTATTTAAAATGACTCATTTCTCCATTATCACGAGGTGATCTTATAACCAGATACCCTTACCACTTATGTCCATGAAAATTTCATTCGAAGTACACATTCTTATCCCTATTCTATTACAGGTATGAATTACATATATCATGAGCTGACTATAATGAACAACCTGCCTTGGCACTGAACACTTAAGTTATTTACTTCACATGAAATCTACGCCTAAAAATGCACCTTTAGAATGAAATCAAACAATGGAAATTCCAATCTGGAATATCAACAATGTAAGGAAAAAAGTGACTGCTACTCAACATAAAGATGACAATGAGTTGCAGAGAAGCACAATGAAAAGACAGTTACACATTTAGCTCTCAGCCAAAGCCTTCATCAGGAAAGGAAAACCAGATGCACATGCATGTGCACACACAAGCAAACCTCACACACACGAGCGCCATCTCCAGCAGCTTGGACCGGTATCTGCAGAGGGTAAACAGTTAAAATCTCTGTATTACCGTAACTACCTTCTTATAACGCATCATATAAGAACATGCATTACTTTATTTATCTTTAAATTGATGTAAATATAGACCTTAATTTAAGATAAAATCAATACTGCAACAAAGTCACATTCAGTTATTGTTTTTCTTCATGTATGAAACTTCCCAAAAGATTACAGCTGGCTTCTGGACCAGGACTCGCTCAGAACCTTTGGCATTGTTCTACGTTCAAGTCGTCCTCCGGTACACAGTTTTAATTCATCAGGAATTTCAACACAGCATGTACGCAACTGAAGAGTAAAAGATTCATTCTGTTCTTCATGTATGTGGACGTATGAAGTTGAAAATAATTACACATACAATGTGTACCCAGAATGGCATTCCACTTAAGTGCTCTAGTAAATAATATTGTCTACATGAGTTCCTGTTTGTATGTATTGTTGTGAAACTAACTTTTCTTTCTGGAATTCATCCATCACGTATTTGTGTATAAGGCATAGTGTTTTAAACAAGTCACACAAAAACTACCATATTACGAATCAGAAACTTCTGGTAACTTCATATACAAACCATTCCAAGAGAGTACCAATAGATGATAAATATAAAAACTTTCTGAAGGCTTAACTTACGCTTCAAGTCTGTCCCCTAAATCTTGTGAATTATCTCTCTTTAAGGCATCGTAGAGGTCATCAATTTCAAGATCCTTCTTAGTTCCTTTCTTAAAGAGGTCTTTTAACCACCTGTGAAAGAAGGGAAAATTAATAATTTCTTACATTCATCATCAAGTTTCCTAAGAGAAGGGAGGAGTATAATTTCAATATTTTAAATCAGAAATACCTCTAATGCAAAACATATATTGATAAAGTGTAATCAGCCATAAAGAGGAACAAGTGCTACACTGGTACTAGGTGTAATTCTATCCAGAAAAAGAAACCCTTGACTTTTTCGAACGTGAGAAACTAACGAAACAGCCAGTTAACCGGGACTAGTTTAAATTGGAATCAGTCCATGGTGTAATTGACGTGTGTCTGTATTTTATAAATGACCTGTACTCAATTTATCACAGTGGGTAGAATTTAATAAATTATATCTGGTAGATTTTATGAATGCATTTGATGAGGACAGTTACCTCGAACTACCTAAATAAATCTGGTCATGAATACAAGATTTTTGTGTTAGGTCTCAAATATGCAGTACAGTGGAACATCACACAGCAAGCATAAGTCGATCCAGAATCTTACTCGTGTAGCGCAAAACACGAGTTAAGCAAAACAATATCTCATATAAATTAATGTAAAATACATTAATGCTTTCCATGCAGAAAAAGTACTAAATGTTTTATCTTATTCATGCAATTTAGTCAAAGAAAATTTTACATACAGCATTACACACTTTATTATTCATGAAACGCAACTTAATTCTTTTTTCTTTTAGAAAGCTGTCTATAGTCATTTCTTTCTGCTGACACTCCAACACTTGGCAAAAATCTGACACATTGTCAAATTTGTAGCACATGTAGCCACTGCTTTATTGGGGTGATGGTTTTCAATGCACGGTGCAACCGATTCCCATGCTTTCAGCACTTCTCTTATTGTGTCAGAAGATCGCTGCTTTGCTTTACCACCTCTGCCTCCGCCTCCTCATCTGAAGAACTCCTCTCCACAACTTCCTGCTGTGAAACACACTGCAGCTCTATAAGCTATTCAGTGGTCATTTCTTGGCTATGATCTTCCACAAGTTCATTGACAACATTGTTATCCACTTCTAGTCCAATACTCTTGGCCAAAGCCACAACTCACTGACTACAGACTCCGGAAGTACCGACTCAAATGCTTCAGAGTGACATTCGACAATGCATTCTGGCCAAAACTTCTTCCAAGCAGAAGTGACAGTTTTCCTGGTAACCAGTTCCCATGCCTGTTTGATCATCTTGATGCAGGCAACAATGTGTACCTGATATTTCCAAAACTAAGAGCGAAATTGATTGCTTCAGGAAACTCAAAGCAATGTTCAAAGAATGTTTTAGTGCAGAGCTTCTTAAAGTCAGAAATAATCTGCTGCTCCATAGGTTTGAGTAACAGAGTTGTGTTGGGAGGCAAAAAATGGTTCAAATGGCTCTGAGCACTATGGGACTCAACTGCTGAGGTTATTAGTCCCCTAGAACTTAGAACTAGTGAAACCTAACTAACCTAAGGACATCACAAACATCCATGCCCGAGGCAGGATTCGAACCTGCGACCGTAGCGGTCTTGCGGTTCCAGACTGCAGCGCCTTTAACCGCACGGCCACTTCGGCCGGCTTGGGAGGCAGAAATTGGATCTTGATGAATTGATTTTTCAAGAAGTTGCTCTTGTAGGCCTGGATAATGGGCATAAGCGGTATCCATAATAAGCAAGATACAGAGTTGCAGAGTCATCTCTAGCAAATATTTTTTTCACCAAAAGACCGAACAATTAATTCATCCAATCACAAAAAGATCACACGTCTACCAAGCCTTGTTGTTGGACCTCCACATCACACTTAACGTGCTCTTCTGGACTTTACACTTCTCGAAGTTTCACGGCGTTTCTGAATGGTAAACAAGCAGCGGTTTAATTTCCTAATTGCTGCTTCGATTGGTATAGAATAATAATGTGAGACAGTCTTTCATTGACTTGTGACCGAGCAATGCATTCTCCTCTATTATAAAGGTACACTTCAGCATCTTTTTTCCAGAACAGACCTGTTCCGTCACATTTAAAACTTGTTGCGCCATATAACTCTCAGAATCTACTACCATCTTGAAGTTGCTGATTAAGTTCTCTGCTGCCTTTGTATTGGAGCTGGCAGCTTTGCGGCACCTCAACACTGTGACTGCAGGTTCTTCTCTTCAACTTGAACCACCCACAGCTTCCCTTAAGCACTTCCTCAGCCGCTGATGATCCTGGCGTCTTCTTAACGAGATCGGCGAAAATCCTCCTCACGAATGATGTTCTTGTTAATAGTGTCGCCTTGCAATTGCTTTTCATTTATCCATGTAAGGAGCAACCGTTCGACACCGTCCAGAATACGAAACCGTCCAGAATACGAAACCTTTGTTTAGATACTCTTGTCACACTCTTTGAAACATCTGTCTCCTTAATCTTGTTCTTGAGTTAATGTAACCAGATTTTATGTGCGTGCTACATTAGCAACGCTCACGCCAAGTTGGCGTTTTTCCAATGATTTTATGTTTCATTTCTAAGGTCATTTTCTTTCTCTTTTGGTCTTCTTACGGCTTTATTTTTGGGACATTTCTATGGAGGCTATTAAAATTTTCACGTAAAGAAACACTGTGTGAACACAAATTTAGAAAAATGTGTGACCACAAGCAGCACTAAGATGGTAGCAGGAACAGCTATAAACCCAAACTGCAGTACGTACTAAACACATTGTTCACATGCTGTTACCAACAATGAAAGGTGCTCATATTGTTAAACCCCCAAAACGCTCGAGTGGCTGGTGACGTCACACTAAATCTTACTCTCATGCGAAACATTGCTCGTTAAGCGAGTCACTTTTTTACAATTTGTTTTGCTCGTTACGCGAATTGCGCGTTACGGGAGGGTCTCGTTTAGCGAGGTTCCACTGCATTCCTTGGCAACTTACTCAGGCCCCAGAAGCCATCTGATTGGGAACCAAGGGTATTGATGGAGCAGGGATTTTAACCCTAGCATTACCAACGTATTTTTTGTTACATGTAATACCAACGGGGGGGCCTCAAAGGCCCATAAAGGATACCACAATTTATTTTATCATAAATCAAGTTTATTTACTTCTGATACCTCTAATAACAATTCAAAATGCTTAGACATTGTTTTTGTATACTGGATAATAAAAGATGTTATAATAGGAATAAAATGAACAAATCACGAGATTCAGTTTATATATTTTTTGGAATAATGTTTCAAAATAGTGTTTTCTTATAAAAACGACTTTTTTAATTCGATACACTACATGAAGCAAACAAAATTTACTGTCTCATTCTGCAACGCATTTTTCACACAACACTGTCTTCCTGCAGTGTTTCCCACAGACGTGTTTGTGGCACTGAGAGCAGGTAACAGTTGACTTTCCCAGCTTGTTGTACTTGATCTTCTTAGATGCAGCTTCTTGGCAGCATAGGTGGCACCGTCCACGTGTTCCTGGTTCTGCTGTTGAGGATGATGGTTCTACAGAGCAGCTGAGCTTCCGTTGTGCGATGCTTTCCATTGCCATTATTACTGGCTTCTGAAGTCCATATAAATTTTGTGCCCGTTTATCTACTTGAGATCTTATTAGTTCGAGACCTAAGTTAGTGATAAAAACTCTTCTGCGGTTTAGCAAATTCTTTTTCCAATTCGGAAAGTTGAGGAGGAAGAGTGAATATGCATTTATTGCTGCTATGTCAATGAGTGTATAGAAGAGGGACAAAGGCCATCTTCTTGTTCCTCTCTTTGTGCTGTAGTGTCTTGCCATCTGGTCTATGGTGTCCACGCCTCCCTTTGTAGAATTATAAAAAAAGATTTATGTTAGTCTTTTTTGAGTCTTCATTCAACACCCCTTCTGAGTGATAAGTTGAAAGCATCAACAGCAGTCGTTTTGGCTTCTCGCGGACTAGCGTTGATGCAAGAGTAACTGGTCGCCTCTGTGTCTGAGGGTCAGTATAAGCAAAGATGGAAGAGTGTAAACTGCGGCCAGTTGTAGTCTTCAGCTCTTCAGGTATGTGTCGTCTGTTAGACTGTAGGGTGCCAACAAGTGTGAGGTGAAAATCATTCCATAGAGTCTCAGCAAGCTCCACTGAAGTATAGTACCGATCTGTGGTAACATTACGGCCTGATTTTTCAATAGGTTTTATTAGTCTCTTTACAATTTCCATCGGTCCATTTGAATGCTGTGTATTTCCTGACTTGCCTGTATAGATGTCCATGCTGATCACATATCTAGTCTCAGAATCAGACAGCATTCGAATTAGAATGCCGTATTTTCCAGGTTTTTCTTTTAGAAACACCTTGAATGGACAGCGACAACGGAACAAAGACAACATCTCATCCACTGTTGTATGTAGACCAGGAATGAAATACAATGGAAGTGAAGAATTGAAGCTTTCAAAAATTTCCCTCATTGGAGCAAACTTGTCAGTCTGGCGACGAATTTCTCTTGTGTTCTTATCATCAAACCTCAATATTTTAGTCAATTCGAAAAATCGGGTCCGACTCATTGATCCATAGTACACTTGTCGGCCCTGAAGCAAAGACCATAAATCTTGGACAGGTATCTTATTGTCATGATTTGAACCCATGATTAGCAAGAGTCCAATATAACAAAATAACTCATCTTCATCTGTGTGCTGAATACCTAGTCGAGAAGCCTCTTCATTTGAGTGTAGTTTTATTAGATTCAAAATTTGAGGTGTAAAAAAGAGCTCTATAGCCTCTTTCGGAGACGCAATTCTTCCTTGTTGTCCTAGCCCCATTCTTTCTCGCACTATATTTTGTACAGAACGCCGATATTGTCGAGATGGCTTCGTAATATACTCTCGTCCACTTTTTGCAATGAATTTATCACATTCCGTATCATTATCTGGTGGATTGGCTTCAACCTCATCTTCATTCTCAGACGATGAATCAGTTCTAATTTCTTCCACATCATCATCCACTTCACTTTCCTCTAAATCTGATTCGTTCAAAGCTTCTTCTAGCACTCTTTCAATGGAACTATCACGTAAACGATGTCTACTCATGTTGCTGGTTCAACAGCAGCAGAAACACTGAAAATAACAATGGTCCGCTTCATAATAATATGTCTGAAGGCAACAATGCCAAAATTCGTTTCATGGTAAGAATTTGAAACGACTCAACCTCGTAAATCTTTCCTTGCTATTACCAACGGGTGGGCTTCTAAGGCCCACAGAGAATTAAATCAAGTAAATGAATTTTAATTACATTTTTATTCCGAAATTCTGTAATGACTCAATAGTACATTCAATAACGAACAATTACCTTTGCTTTCAAGTTCATATATCAAAGGGTGTGGATACAACATAGAAAAACTGAGTCAGTGGGCCTACGAGGCCCCCGTTGGTAATGCTAGGGTTAAATTTAAATTACGATTCCATTACACATTCAGAATACGTAACATTATAGCCAGCCTGTGCACTCTGAGGCCATTTGCCTACCAGACAGCTGTGTGAGAAGTTTTCAGTTTTCTAATATGTTAAAAGCTCTTGCTTGTAGGTATCTTCCCTTAAATTATTGAAGTCTGTCGTTTAGTGACAATTCTGCTAGGAAAGCTTAAACAGGATTTTAAAATAGAAAAATTCTTGTCTTCAGGAGGAGGATTTAGTATCAGGTCGATTATTGAACTTTTGTTCAATCATTAACACAGATGAGGCAAATCCTTTTTTTCTATTCCCAATGATCCCTGTAAGTAACACTTTAGTCCGTGTTTGCTGATAAGTGGGGAGCGGTTTTCATCAAATGGTAGCCACTAGCATATTCATTGGGCCCACACTCATGTAGGTGAGTTGTACAAGTGCGCACACTAAATAAAATAACTTGGAGGAACAGTTTATTTACCTACAGAATGGATAAATTGTGAGATCGTTGCCAATTTGACATTATTATACTTACTCCAGTTCGTGAGTGACAACACGATGTCTTTAGAATTTCCCCCTATAAACTGCATGAACATACACAGCTTCAGGCATTACCGGTATGCTATCATATTGGTCTGGACAGGGACCCCATATCCATGCAGTACATGTGTAATACTGTACTGGAATGATTATCATGCTAATTCGGCGATGTTTCAATATTCCTTGTCACTGGACGACACAGTGATAGTAATTTGATTCTGGATGTTAGTATATAGTCAGCAGTGAACCACATTATGTTACGATAATGCCCCAATTTAACAATTAATAAATACATAGAATGAAATGTGGATCATCGGGAAAAAAGACGAAGACATGTTTTATTGCACTACATTAATGGAAATTTCACCCACTATCTCCCAGCAAAAAAAGCAACCTTGGGGTAGAAGCGGAGCAAGAGGGAACAAGCCACAATTTTGTCTCTTAGTGTTCGCACTACAGAGGGCCTCAAAAAGAAAGTTTATATCTCACGTCTCAAAATAAAATAGAGGTTAATGTATATCTAAAAAATCTCTATTACCGAAATAAAAAGTTTAGGAATTTACTTCTTAAAAATAATGGCATTTCAATGCAATCGAGAAAGTCTATGGCACTCTTAAACAATGAAAAAATTTTGCGTCACGGTTCGGCACGTAGACAATAGGATGGCTGCAACTTTGCAACGGATATTTTCTTTCAGTTGCTCTGGTGAAGCCATATTATTGATGTACACTTTAGATTTGACATATCCCTATACGAAAAAATCGATGGCTCTCAAATCTCGATAGCCTGGGGGCTAATTCATGTCAACCCTCCAGGATATCAACTTCCCAGTGGAAATTTCACGGATTCTCAGCTTACACGCAATGAGCATGTACCCTGTGGATCCGTCTTGCTGAACCCACGTTCTTCAGTTACACCAGGGAAGTTTCACAATTAAGGCACCAACATCTTCACACAACGTTTGAAATTTACTGTAACTACTATCGTCCTCGAGAAAGTATGGGCCAACTATTCCTCGTGCCGACATCGCTGCCCGTGCAATAACTTTTGGCGAATGAAGAGGTTTTTCATGGTTTTGTTTAGGATTCGTTGCACTCCAGTAGTGGCAATTTGCTTACTGATGTGACCCTTCAGGTGAAAATGTGCCTCTTCAGGAAACAAGATCTTAAATGACGAGCAGTCAGTCAGATCATTAACGAGCTGCAGCCTATGTCTGACATCTTGAGGCTTTACTCCCTGCACAAACTGGATTTTGTAAGGGTGCAGTTTAAGGTCTTTTTGCACAATTCGGTGCAGTGATGATCTAAGCACATTTAAAGCAGTGGCTAGCTTACGAATGGAGAGGTTAGGATCGTCATTAACAGACTCCAAGGATTTGCTTGTTCTCGATGGCCTTGATTTCGGTTTGACACTCTTCAAAGATTTTGACCCATTTCCAGATACGGGGAACACTTCGAGCATAATTTGTATTACGCAGTTCACGATCACGGCAAAATTTCCTCCTTGCTACAGTCGCCGAGTCACCCTTTTTGTAAACTTCTCGCACACACACCACGCGCGGTCCCCTCCCGTGAAGACATCAATCTCTACTGAATTTCTAAAGCCAAAGGCCAAGCAAGTGGTGAAGGTACACCCCCCTTCCCCTCGCCACAAGGAAAAACAAAAAACTTACTTTCTACCGATTTGGTGCGCATGCAGATCGTTTGATTTGTATAAAAACAGAGCGCTGCGTTCCGCGCCGTACTGAAGCCGAGTAAACGTGAAGCGATGGCTGGTTACTACTGTGGCTCGAATTGGACGTTTTTACGAAACTTAATTGGTTCAAAATTTTGAGAAAAGGGAACATCCAGTCAAAAAAGTTGTGATAAAGTTCTAGTTAAAAATTAAAAGGCCACATGAGAAAGCTGAGAACTGCCACTGTTTTTAGGTTCAGAGGACAATGAAGTTATTTGGTTTTGTAAATATCGTTTTTTCCTTGCAGCAACTTTATTCAAATTCTTCATTCTTCTCCTCTCTGACTGACCTGACAAAGCAACTTCACTTCCGACAGAAACAGCCGTTATGGGACAACCTGCACGAGTTTCTGTGTTTGTACGAGGGCTAGAATTTTCATTCACGTTTTCAATCTGAAAGTAACACATAAGTTTTACTTTAAAAGATGACAGTAGGCTGCATTAAAATTTAGTTTATACAAACTTTCTGAGTTAGGCCCAGACCTGTAAGTTCACTATAAAAGAATATGTAGTATGAAACATTTTCGTTTTAATACATGAGGATTGATACATGTCATAAGGAAGATGGGATTTCAGTTTGCCTGTTATGGAAATGCTTGAGTAAAAGGTCTTTTTCATCATTTTCTTCCAGGAGTGAGTACAACAATAAATCGCAATCACTCATTTCGAGAAATGTGCGTCTGCGTACACGAACTACTGAGGACTGACAGTTTCAACTTACTAGCATGTAGGCAGCGAGTTCGGCGCCAACGCGTTCAAATAAAATAGTGTAACTCCTATTTTCTCTATGCTGTTGTAAGATGTGGCTTTCGTTCTAACTTTAAATTAACCATTTCGATGTGGGTGTTACATTTATCAATCACTGGAAATGAACCAAACGCACAGCAGCCAGAGACCACATTTTTCACTGCAAACTCTTCAAATTTTACGTACGGAGTACTTGGGAATTAAGTATCACACTATGAGCAATATCGAACAAATTGACTTCATCTTCAAGGTGTAATATAAAACTGTAAGGCACGAAAGAAATCAGTTGTGCACGTCAATTAGTTTCTTCAGAAACGAATGAGAGGTATTATGTAGTGAAGAAAATGCGCAAATCCGAAACAAGTCTTTTTAATGTTGTAGCAGAAAAGGAGAACCTCTGCCAAACCGTTAATTCCAGAAAATGATGTAGCTTTGCTTCATTTGCATAACAGTATATTTTACAATTTAATGACCTCTGCTTATTAACAGCAAGAAAATCGGCAAATCAGTTTTCTCATGTAGTACTGCTATCAGCCGCTTTAAGGGAACCGCTCGTTACATTCCTGTGTCGCCTTTTCTTTTACTACTGTTCAGTATAACAACGGCACGGCGTAAAGTATTAACATGTACTTATAATTTTTACTTTACATACAACAAATGTTTATTTGTAGGTAAACACAGCAGCTAAACTGCGCAATTAATAAAATATAGGAAACTTGATTCGTATACTTTTGCCTCTAACAACTGTTTACTCTGTTTCAATATAGCAGACTTCGCGCGTGCGCACTAAATTTTAGCGCATGGATTGCAGCTGTGTTTCCTCTCTGTGTCTCCCTAATCTGTGCCCTAAATTTAAAAAAGTACACTGGCTTACATAACGGCTACAGTACACACAGGTAATGCTTTGTTGAAGTTATCACTGAAAATTTGAAACAGGAAAAAAGAAATAGAACGATGGAGGAGAAATTGTAACAACAAAAAAATCTGATAAAAACGCCATATAAATACACTTCTCAAAGTGGGAAACAGCAATGAACTTTAAAATCTACTGCATTTCCCATAGCGCTCAGCAATGCTGATTCCACGATTTAGCAATAAATGTAAAGTCAATACTCTCAGATTCCAGGACGGTGCGGAAACCAGTAGCTACAAACGAAAAAATTTAACGAGCGCGGTTCGGATCCGCGCCGTAGATTTTCGTGAAGACATTGGAGTAAAATCACAAGTGTTTGTGTCCGCAGCTCGTGGTCGTGCGGTAGCGTTCTCGCTTCCCGCACCCGGGTTCGATTCCCGGCGGGGTCAGGGATTTTCTCTGCCTCGGGCATGGATATGTGTGATGTCCTTAGGCTAGTTAGGTTTAAGTAGTTCTAAGTTCTAGGGGACTGATGACCATAGATGTTAAGTCCCATAGTGCTCAGAACCATTTGAACAAGTGTTTGTATTCATATGCAATTCAGTTATCACCCTCTCTAATACAATGGTTCCACAGTAGTATAATGGTTACAGAATAGAAAAATCCAATTTTTGACTGTCGCTGGCCACTGTGTGCCTATGGGCCAGCTGTCATCGTTTCGCATCTTTTTCCTTTTTCTTTCCAGCTGCATTCGCTTGGCACTGGACTTTTAGGCTTTTTGGATTCCGTACGACGCGAGCTTCTCTCTGACTTACGTCTTCTGTCGTTCTGAGCATATTTACTACGTATTTTGTACTCTCCGAGAGCTGGGGCGAAACACTTTCACGAGACTGACTACCATCCACTGAATGCAGGGGTGCCTAAAATCCTTCGTGTACCAGCTGTGCAGTTGGCCGCCGGGCTGACGTCACAGGGAAGCTTGCGACGCTTATGAGGAACACGTCATTGTGAACTTCGGCTACTATGTTATGAAAGAAAACTTACAAACCGACAGGTGGCACGGCAGATTCAAACAAGCGATTGCAATAATACCAGCTACAATAATGTTAAAAGCATAACGTCTGGAAGAAACCACTATGGTTAATGCAACGAAGTTGTGTTCATTCAGGCTTTCAACAAAATGCTCCTCTTTCTCCTCTAAAATGCAGTCTCATTTCAAAAGTTTCAACTTTTTCCATCACACTGAGGACACATTGGTTCCACTCTTCTGCAGTGTTCTTACCGCTTATTTTATAATAGTTCTTTAACTTTCGAAATTTTGTATGTACTATTTATTGCTGCAACAGTCTTTGCTTCTGAGCCAAACTAACTATGGCATTTAATTTGCGGTGGTACGGAGGAATTCATAGAACAGATTTTCCCTGCATTTTTAGCCATTTCGTGTACTGCTTATTTGTTGTGTGCAACTGTTTTCTTTAACGATTTCTAGTAGTTCTTTCTTAAACATGCTGTCTTCAAAAGCGATATTTTTAGATTTTTAGCCACTGTACTGTATCTTGCTTATTGGAATTCGCCTTAGAAACTTTCTTTTCGATGAGAATGGTACGGCGCTTTATTAATAATAACTGCGTTTCATCGAAGCCGAGAAAGAACATTTTGAATTACTCCTCGCGAGTATTGCCGTACATCTTCTCATGATAATCGCCACTCTTCTTGGATTCTAAAATCCACAGCCAGCCTTCCACGAAACCTGCTTTTGTTCCCAGTGTATCGTAACAATTAGGCGTTTACCTTTACCCGGGGCCCCTTGTTTCAGTTGGATAATCCGAAGAGAAACCCTTGTTTAAAGAATTTTATGGTGTTATCTACACAGAAATTGCTTCGTGTATGTTCTGCATTCCACCATGGCTCGTCAAAATAGTAAATGAGCGTTCCTTCATATCAACAATTTAACGCCGACTCCATTACACGGTGACATCCATGTCTATTAGCATTGTATTACGTCCACGCCGAACATATTTCAAATTTATTTCTCTCAATAATTTGTAGCTTTCTGAAAATTGCCCACATCTGGATCTTCGTTCACGGCAGCAAGCACTTTGTCAGCTGTTGGCAATTCGTTACGAAATAAAATTCATGTACTTTCCTTCGTATGGTGTTTCTGTAGAAGTCATCAAAACTTTCTGAAGAGTGAGGCTGGTGTAGTGTCCTTAGGAAGCGACTGAAGGCCAAGGTTAACACGGGCCGCCACACGTAGCCGAGGTGGTGAAGGGTTCACACCCACCGGGAAAGAGGCAGGTGGCGTGAAGTTAAGCTGCCGAAAGCGAAATCAAGGAGGTAACAGAGACAAAGGACGCTCGAAGGAGTCATCAAAGAAGAAGGAGCCATAGGATGGATGATCACGTATGGCAGACAAACGGCATGCATATCTCCTGAGGAGAAAGTCACGGCTCTAGTTCAGCGGTAGTTCGGCAGCTACCGCATACAGACTGAACCGGGCTAGCGTGAAAGACGCCAGCGGCCAAACGGATGGCACGATGGTGGATAGTGTTGAGACGACGTAACAGGGACGGACCTGAAGATGCATAAACGAAACACCCTAAGTCTTGTTTCGAAAGGACAAGGGGCGGGTACAAACTGAGGAGGGTGGTTCGATCTGCTCCCCCAGGAAGTACCATTGAGGACATGTAGGACACTGAAGGACCACGTACAGCGGACTGCCAGGTAACACACGTGGGAGGACCGAGAGTTTCCTATTAAGCGTAAGCTACAGTAATTTCGTAGTTTCAATGTACGAAAGAGCAACAGGCCCAAGGTGTAAAGATGATGGGAGAAACCACCTGCGCCGCCGGAAATTCATATAAACGGTTCTGTAAGTGGAAAAACGAAAGCTATTGTCTATGCTCCATGAGTAAAGACGATCGAGACATAGCTGAAGAGAGAAGTCCGTGGAGAACTGCAACAGATCGTCAATGGAGAGGGAGCCGGAGATGCCCGGCGGGTCACAGCCGACACGTCTGCTTCTCTCTCTCTATCCGTAGAGGTTCACTTAACGAGTTCGATCATACGTGATACTAACCCGAGGGAAAGGAAGAGCTATTGGGCGGGCACAGAAACAATGAATAATGAATAATGAATGTGATCACGAACACATACTTACGGTAATTGTCAAACGTGATGAACTTTACAGTCCGATTTTAAAATCGCGCACTAACGAGTTGTACTCGCAACGGAGGCGGCCACACTGAGCGAGCCCCCCCTCCCCATTGCTCACCCCCCCCCCCCCCCTTGGACCTGCCTACGGTGTGTGTCTCGTTTCGGTGGATGGGGTATAGCCATACGAGTCGACACTATTGTAACTTGGAATTTAATAGTGATTCACTTATATTCCGGCTAACATCTTTACTGTCACATTTTGGGTCCTTGTAGTGCTCCGAAAGCTCTTCACAGTGGCACCCAAATCAATGTCCCACTTAAGCGCATTCCATGCTACACCAGTTTATAACTTTACATAGAGCTAATCCATAAGAATCACGCGCATGCATCTACACCGGCAGTCACAGGTAAAACAAATTACTGTCCGACAAACATTACAGACATGATCTATGCATTCTGGGTTCAACCAATGTTTACACATTATTAGTCTTAGTTGTTAGTCTTAGTTGTTGACGATTCAAATCTATTTTGTCACACGAAGCTTTGCCCACGAGGGAACAGACTTTTGAAGTCGGTAATTACTAAAACTACAGAAAATTATTATCGCTGTTCCATTCAAAAGAAACGGAGTGACGTGATGGCTGGGTGTTGTGTGCTGTCCTTAGGTTAGTTAGGTTTAAGTAGTCCTAAGTTCTAGGGGACTGATCACCATAGATGTTAAGTCCCATAGTGCTCAGAGCCATTTGAACCATTTGAAACGGAGTGAAACACATTCCTTGTTTTACACGTAGTATACTAATGTGGACGTTGTTTCCTATTCATATCACTCTCTCCTCCGTTCTCTAGCTGTATGCGCTCTGGTCTAGCCTTTATTACTTGCTCGCAGACAATTAGGCTTACGTTTTACTTTTCCTACACTTCGCACTCTTTGACAAATACAGAGTGGCGCACAAAAAACTGGCCGCTAATACTAGATTGCTTATTGTCTACCGCCAGTTGTCATCTATGGTGTCGAAGCTTTTGCGACTACATTTTCTACTGTCAGCACGAAAGTCGTTACAACTCGGTTAAGATGTGCGAAGTAAGTATGTCAGCGAGATGTATCATCTTGAAGAAAGAATCACAATAGTGAAGACACGTGTCTACTGGCTCATTTAAGGCAACGCGTGACATTTTTGCAAATTAGTTTCCTTGCGTTTCCATACCAGCAAAGAGGAGTATACAGGATTTGGTGACAAAGTGGCGGTACTACAGGGCCAGTTGCAAACGCCCCGTCTCTTCATACACCTGCTGTGATCGCGGACATTCGAGCACGAATGATGCAGAGTCCAAAGAAGTCGACACGTGAACTTTCAACAATTTAACGTTGCGTGCTGGTACTGTCAACATGTTTTACACGTCATACGGATGAAGTCTTACAAAATGACTTGTGTCCAAGAACTGAAGCAGGAAGCCAAGGCAGACCGCAAGAATTACTGTACGTGGCTATGTCAGAAAGAGTGGAATGTTGAATGCGTTGCTATGTTTCATGAGTGATGAAGCCTGATTCCATCTGACGGGTCGTGTTACCTCACGAAACAACAGATACTGGTCAGCAAACTATCGCCGTACGATTAATAAAAAGCCTCTTCACGGTGTGGTGTTGTGTTCCCCATAAACGTACCAATGCTTCCTTTCATCGTGATAGAGCAGCATGTCACACTTGAATTCACGAAAAATTCGCAGAAGAAAGGACTGTGGCTGCCGCGTTCGCCGGACCTAACCACTTGTGACTGTGGGGCAGACTAAAGGGAAAAGTGTGTGCAAATGTGCAAATTTGTGTGAAATCTTATGGGACTTAACTGCTAAGGTCATCAATCCCTAAGCTTATACACTACTTAACCTAAATTATCCGAAGGACACACACACACACACACACACACACACACACACACACACGAGGGAGGACTAACCTCCGCCGGGACCATGTAAGCAAATAACCGAATACATTTCAAATACTTTAAGGACAATATTTCTAACGAATTTTTGAGAATTGATGCGTCAGAGCTGCGCGAAGTATTCAGTCAATAAGGATAGGTTTTTACGTCAGGGTATCTTTTGTCGCAACCAGCACGCGCTCTAGACGCTCAATGACGCAGGAGAAGGTCCTCCCAGTCAGCTAAAACTGGAGACTGCTAAGTGGGAATTTGAAAGACTTACGGAACTGGCACGAAATAATCCAAGACTTGAATAAATACAATCTTTGATTACTCGTCTGAGCAAGAATTAGACAGTGACTTGAATGAAAAGTAGACTACTCCCGAATGCAAAATCCCGTGGAGGGAGGTACGCGGCTAAGTGTGAGCGCGAGCAGAGCCAGAGCGAATACTGAAGGCCGAGCCCCGGGCCTGACCTACACAGACGTCCCTTGTGGACTGCTTTCTGTGCAGAACTGTCCGATCCCGCCATTAATCTGCGCGCCAGGCTGCGTCGTCCTTTCCACGTTGGCGCTTCTGCCCAGCGCCCTTTGCGGCCTCCCATGTGACTATATATGGTCCCCACCAACACCTTACCACACTCGCAGTTTCTCCACATTGATACCTCTCTTGCAACCACGTAACATTGCCCGTAATCGCCCTTCCTGTGGCGTCGCCTTTGTACTCTAGCACTTTCTAGATAAACTTATTCTTTCTGGCTTCTGTTCGTTGTATGTGGTATAAACTGTGATGCTCCCACAACATTCAGCTTGGTTGAAATAAAAGAGGCGGAGTTTCTCATTGACAAAAATATAAAATACATCAGTATACGTTAACTGGAAGAGTTTGCAGCATTGCGAAGCGTTTTCAAACAGCTATCCAAAGGCGATTACCTCCGGTTTTAATCTCATCTTCACAGAGCATTGCTTCATCATATTGGTGAAGCACATTGCACCCAGGTATGTGATCGCTGTTCCTGTGTCCTAGGTGGTACTGGTAGTCATCCTGACCTCCAAATCTTTGGACATTGCAAGTAATAGAAATGCGAAACAGAGTATAAACACATGTGGAACATGGGGGTACTCTGCAGGTCTTAAACCTGCAGTTAACGATTAGTTATACACCATCAGTTGTCAATCACACCAATGCAGGAATGGAATGATTGTTATACAAGTAAGTACCCTCATACCTTCCCATTTTTGTCATTTTCATCACTCCGCCCTCTATTTAGAAATGAGCTGACCCTTTGGTCTCCAGATTTCACCCCAAGCGCTGCGTCATACACGATCTCTCTAGATGCATGCATGCATGCATGCATGTTGAGGTTGTTAGCACTCCTTATTGGCATATAGGAGATACGAACCTGATGCATTTGAGAGAGTGTGGTTATATAACAGACCGCGAAGAGGAAGAAGAAACATATGGTTTAAGCTTTATGGAGCTCCAGACGGAAAAGTTTGAAACCTTTTACGTAAATCACTTGTACTCTCAATTCTGGAACATTGTTGTATTTGGATTCCATACCAAGAAGGTAATGGGAATACAGAAATGATTGTGGAATACGTACTCCTAACGGTACACAGTTCTGAACTTCAGCATGCTATAATGTTAAAGCAATGTCGATTCCAATATGGTGAACGCATTCAATGACGCACTTATTACTCCAGTGCAAGAGATACATTTCCAACAAGACATACATTCACCATGCAAGGTTTCTATCCCACTCAATGTGGTGACAAACTGTAAGGTGATAAAACGGCAACCTTGCACACCAAAGAAAACATCGATTTTTGTTAACACAAACACTATGTAGGTTCCTGGAGGTGTATGATGCCTGCTGTTTAATACGTTGAAGCCAAACTACGGTTCAGAAATTATGATATGATGACAACAGTCACACAAAATGATCATCGGCAACTGAAAATGGATACGAAGAAACAGCGACATGTTATGAGGAAATAGACAACCACGATCAGCAGCCAGAGAATGTAACAGTCTTATTGCAGTTTACCAGCGCCCCTGGTAACCTCCCTCTTGCACAGAGAAGTCGCGGTCCAATGTATGTTTGTATTGCTGATGTGCGTGATAATAGGGCCATTTGGCCTTGACGCCACCTCTCTAGAAAGCCGCCTCTTTCCACTATTAAGGTGTGTAAATGTAGCATCAGTCAATTCCCCTCCAGGATACACAATTTTATTTATTTCAGTCAGTACCCATTTCATGGTATTTTTTCTGATTTATGCATTCTCAGTAATTTAGCTAGGTTTCGTGATTTACATATTTCATGCTATTTCCCTCAATATTACGTATTTCTTGTCAGTTTTTCGCGATTTACCAGGTTTTCCTCGAATTTTACCGATTTCATGTCTTTCATATTTTTTCCAACCGTTTTCCATATGTATTGGTCACATTGCTAACATACCAAGGTATTGTTTGATTTTATACAATAATATTTGCTTGTCATATGCACCAACCTACTAAAACATCCTAAGACTTACCTTCTTCCCAAAGATCCACATGCATTCGTTTTGGATAGGACGATCATGAAAAGTGTAGTAACAGTCGCTTCTACCTACATGAGACTCAGACACTGAAAAAACTTGGTGTACTGCTCCAACCCATCAGAGCGCTTGTGTACCGACTCATGTAGTGCTGCACTTGATGGGCAATCAAAGTCTCGGAACAGTTCCACGTGTTCATTTGACTACCACTGCATCGCGTAGGGATCTGCAACAGGGATCTGACGTGTGCAGAGCTGATTTATGTGGCTGCTCAGATTTTTTTTCCGCAAGTTTATGCTCTTATTGCTTACCAGATGTGCTTAATTTCTGTTTATACTTTCTAACTCTAAAATATACCCACAACCCTGTCAGGACATCTAAAAACTATAGCTTTTGGGTATTTATTTTTATTACCCCAGTAATAAGTTATTCGTTAGATGACAATGCCAACTGCGCGCGCGCGAAGGGTAAAAAGAACGAAATAAGAGGAGTAGGTAAAACTACTCAATTTGTTCTTATTAATGGACCTACTTTATTTTGTGGTGCGAGGTTAAATTTTTCTTTAATGAAAGTTTCTTCTTCTTCTTCTTCCAGTTTGGGTAACGGATGGCTAACTGTTGCTTGTAACAATGCAGGACGCACACGCACACGCACACGCACACGCACACGCACACGCACACGCCATTCGCAAAGTCCATATTTCAACTACAAAATGGGGCTGTGGGGCTGCAATCATAATACTGAACTGTAATTAAAGTGATAAATATGTGGCTCATCTCCGAGGACTACTCTACTCTTCCTGCCATCCGGGTATGTGGCAGACGCAGCCGATCAGTCAGGCAGATACAACAGTTTCACCTTCTGGGTGGTGACTAGTGGACTAATACTCAGTAGGCATTGGGCAGCTTTGTGATTTCGTGTGCCTGGAGTATTCTCCGATTTTACATGAATATTTAGAAGACTCAATAGCGATCTCTGACAAGTTTTGGCACTGAAGGTATTGATAAAAATCCGAATTGCTACCACTCCAGTCATTCCCAGAAGCCTTTCAGTCGGGATGGTGCACATAGATACGCATATCCATGACAGCTGATGTCAGAGCAGCAGTTTTCTCCAGCCTCTGACCATTGGCGTTGGCAGTGTAGGAGGAGACAGGTGTGCTGCGTGTAGACATCTGGGAGGTGAGGGGGCTGTGTGTGCGAGTGTTTCCAGTGATCTCTTAGCATCTAGCCACGACAACTACTAGGACGATGGTTTAGCGCTTCAACACATTACAGTGCGCTCTGTCTTATAGTAGCATTTGTTGCTACTATCCTATAACGCTGTAGACCCTATCCTCCTCCTCCTCCACCACCATCCTCCTGGTGTAGCTGAGACAAGGTTGGGAATTCTGTAGTGGTCGGTAATTGCACAACCGTGACGGTACTAATTTACCCTGAAATGTGAAATTGCAACTATCATTTTATATAGCACCGCTTCCAATCGAGACATCAAATTCCCGATTGGTCAATTTATTGTTTCCAATAGTGGTACTGTGAGCACACACATTAATCCAACTGCTCCACAGATTGTTTAAAGGTCACAGCAAGCAACTGAGGTGAAATTTGGAAGTCTCATCTACCTCCAAAGTAATGGACTTGTTACCAAATGACGTAACTGTGCCGGTATCCACCAACAGGACGCAAGGGAGAATAAATCCAGAAGAGTTTGGAAAGCAGGTAGTTGCAGGATCGAGTCCCACCAAATATACCCGTCCTAGTATCCATCAAAAGGAGGGAAGGAGAAACTTTCCCACATAGAGGGTATCAATTTAATTGATTAGTCAGTCAGAGAGAGAGAATATGCCAATGTTTCTATAGAAACTCCACAGTTATCAATAGCAATAAGTTGCCGCCGCCTGATGCTTTGTTTGGGAATTGGCCAACTTCCAGTGTGCGCGGGACTCTTTCCTGACCTGCTCCTGCAGGAATACGGGAAGCGGGCGGCACGTCTGCCTTGCGGTCGGTGCGAAGATGCGGTTGGAAGGTTTTTAACAGCGTAATTGCTTGTGGTGAGTTACGTTGACGTCTATTTCGTGACCATATACATTGCGCGATCGAAAAAAGCAGTCTAATTATTTCTTTCGTATTGTATTTTGCAAGACCTGCATCTTCCAATCAGCAGCTAATGACGTGCTTTTCCCTGCAGAATGAAAGAGAGATCCAACGCCTGCAAACTGAATTTTGTAAACGAACGCTATATATTCTTTGGTAGGTAATTGACATGGCCTTTAATTTCCTGCCATGAAATCCTGTCTCTCCAGCTCAGATTGAGTCATTTTACTGCCAGTTTCCAGGTGAGGGACGGGAATTTACCAGAGGGGGAGGGGTGAATTTATCGATTTAATTTGTCAATTAATTCGATATCAGAGGTGTGCTTGTATCAGCAAGGGGATTTCCCAGGGATGATGGAGTCTCAGGAGGATGAATTATCCCCGGAGGGGCCTTAAATAGATTAAAAGAACAATAGGTTGAGGAGGGGAGGGTTTACATGAAGAACCACATAGTAGAACAATAGTTAAAGGTCATAAATCGATCAGCTGTCAATTTATCTAATTTGCATATCAATTTCATATCAAAAGTGGCGTAGAACGCAGTTTGTCCCACTACTATCATATTCAAGAATGAACGCTACGAAGAGCAAAGGAAGAAGTCATCTTATTGATGTGGACCTAGAATCGCGCCTAAAGTTAAAAGTAACAGCAAGTAGAAATTGAGTTTCCCACGCTTTCCATGGATATGCAAGGCCATTGCTTAATTTGGTCTTAGTCAGTCACTGTCATGATTTAATATTACGGATACTTTATAATATAATTAATAAATAATATTGTTATTAAGTGCAATATAACTTTTTATTCAACATACCTATAGTTTAACTAAACTCCGTCCAAGTAGGCCTTGAACGCTGAACAGTAGCGACGACTGTGTCACCCTCGGCCCACAGGCATCACTGGATGCGGATATGGAGGGACATGTGTCAGCACAACGCTCTCCCGGCTGTTGTCGGTTTTGTGACTGGAGCCGACACATCCCAATCAAGTAGCTCCTCAGGTGTCAGTCTAACAGAGACTTGAAATTTTAAGTAACCGTTATTGAGTTAATTATACGAAGCAGTGTGGAGTGAAAGAACATGTAAAACAGACTGGTAGCCAAGATCGCAGGAATTCTTTTTATTCCACGAATACCAGTTTCGGCGAAACTAAAGCCGCCATCATCGGCTCTAGGAAGGACAGAAAAAACTATAAGAGTGGACTTGGGTTCCACTTATATAACATGTATACATATAAATTTATGTTACATACCTTAGGACACATACAGGATACAACATCAAGGCAAACAATGGTGTGTGTTATAGGCAAATATTAATATCACCATTGTTTGCCTTGATGGTGTAACCTGTATGTGTCCTAAGGTATATAACTAAATTTATATGTATACATGTTAAGTGGAATCCAAGCCCACTTTTATAGGGTTTTCTGTCCTCCCTAGATCCGATGATGGCGGCTTTAGTTTCGCCGAAACCTGGAATCAGGGAATAAAAATAATTCCTGCGATGTTGGCTACCAGTTTATTGTTTTCCAAGCATCTAGATCGCTCCCACATGAGCACAATGTGCTCCCTACAAAACAGTGTGAACGAATATGTCGGGTCGAGTATTCAGAAAGTTATGTTGAGACAGACGAAACGTGTACTTAAGACGAATGCTGATGGAGTTGTTGGAAGGATTAAACTAACGTATCTTACAATAAGTATTTTCTTAGCGAAGGCCTACTTAGGAATGCCCTAATTAACTTAACAACTGTTTACCTGCGTATATAGTTTAAATAAAAAATAGTTCTCAAAGGGGATTTCAATCGCCTCACAGCCGATATTTGGTTCTAGTGACGAATGAGTTTGCTGACCACTGATCTACACTATTGCATTCATTCTTGCTTCATTTCTTGACCCGTGACACAATCGGAAAGCAGTATCACAGTGAGACTGACTCATCAGCTAATGTGATTCTGGAAGCTGTCACTATTACAAACCCAGAAACCTGTATAAAGCGGAGCTCTCGTCGAAATATTTCTCGAAATAGAGGAAAAGCTTTCTACATACTTGTCCAGTAGCATACGGTACACGAATTACATATTTACAAAGTATCTGACGATGTGGGTGTGGTTTGGTCTTGTTGCTAATTTACAACACATACTGTTTTCATAATGGTTAGTGCAACATGGTGAAGTCACAGTTGGCACTTGTTAGCGATATGCCCCAAAAAATTCTTAGTGATAGGTCTTACGACAGAGATCTGCGCCTCCCTGTCCTTTACATCTTCTGGAGTATCTCATTATTTCAAAAGGCTTCAATACGGAGAGTTTCGTAGGACTAGAAAATAACATTCCTCCTGTTTGAATTTTAATTATCGTGCATCCACGACAAAAATGAAACTCAAATTGTTCCAATAAAACACTGTAGACAAACTCGCTGCTTCGAGTCGTCGTCAGATAATTCGTTCACAAACGTCGGTGTGCATCATTTTATTTTCATTTTTTTATTTAATTTCATCATGCATTGTTGACCGCGGGACTTTCAGTTCGGCTGCTGTTTGGTGAATGGATTTATTCGGAAACAGCTCAATTGAGCGGCACGTGTTCCCCTCTGGCATTCTCTTTACGTTCACTTCGCGGCCAGTTCTTGACGCTCCCTGGAACCAAAGTTAAGTTTCTCCTAACCAAGCAAGGTTGCTTTACGAGGTGGGGCCTTTCCAAAGCGATGTCTAAGCGAACACATTGTCTTTCTCTCTTTGCTTGCAATATTTGTGGAGTCCCCCTCCCCCTCCCTCCCCCACCCCCACACACACACATTTGTTCTCAATAAATTCTGAGTCCGATCACATTAGCCGTGGGTTCATTGCTATACTGACACAAAACAATACAATAGCGACAACGATGATTTCCCGCAACTTTAAAGCAGGCCAAACAATGAAACCAACTGCTGCGACTAACGACCACAAACATCACTGTCCAACATAACAGTCCAGATACTCTATCTGGTTTTTACTACCCAGCCGGCCGTTGTGACTGAACGGTTCTAGGCGCTTCAGTCCGGAACCGCGGTGCTGCTACGGTCGCATATTCGAATTCTGCCTCCGGCTTGGGTGTGTGATGTCCTTAGGTTAGATTTAAGTAGTTCTGATGACCTCGAGATGTTAAAGTCTCATTTTATTACCCACTGCGAAAGCAGCGCGCCAAGCTGCCAGAAAGTAACACTTTTGAGTACGGTACCGGACGGGTGCGAACACTATCGTTTGTATTAAATTTTAACAGTTTTTACAACAAAAGTTTAAGCAGTGCCGTAAATTTCGACAATAATTAAAAATAACATTCGGTATGAAACTAGATCACAGGATACTAACTGAAGGATGTCATTAGCCTTTAAAAAAGCCGGTAAACGCCAGAAGACCTGACCTTTTACAAAGAGACTTCATCTACCCAGCAACGCAAAGTTTTTATCGCTACATTTCCGGCCAAATCAATAAACGTGGAACGCGTTTTTTGCACGAAATATGTATTTATTTTCTCTTGCTATCAGCGTAGAAAGCCGCAATTATTCACAAATTCGAAGAAATTTCTTCATCAATAAGTTTTAGCTTATTCACAGAATCAGTGAAATTAGGCTGTTTTCAGCTTTATTTCCGGATAATTCATGTCCCTTGATAATTTAGCGTTTTGTTACCACTTGGAGCGCTAGTGTAACAACTTTCACACCGCAGTGTGTCGCGACTGTATTTATTAGAATGGGACAATCATTGACTCTGTTGTTTGACTTCTTTCTCTTGTACCGATGTCCTTTGCCTCACTTCTGTTGCGGCCTTTCGCTTGCTTGTTCAGTGTGTTATGATTAATCTAGCGCTTGTGATTTCTGACTTAGCACACGGATTGTTTGCCACAAACTACTTGAACTGTCCAAAGTCAAAACTTCGCGGACGCCCTGCACTAAAGAGCTACAATTTTCTCTCTGAAGTTTGTAGCAAACGCGCATTAAATGCTTTCGTAAAGTCAATTCATTAACTATGTGCTGTCATCTCTCTTAACTGAATTTTAAACTGGAAAAATAAAATATTTTCAGAATTCAGATCAGCACTGCACCTTACTAAAATCTAATGGTAGTGCACTTCGAAGTGTAGAGCACAATGGACGGCGTTAAGTCCCGACTAGCAAGTTGATTTGCACGGAAAGAGCAACAGGAGATGGGCGTGGTGAACTTTCCCTTTAGTGGTCGATACTAAATGTCAAGGGTCACGAGAACATCGTCATTGCACCGACATTATAAAATACTGGCTTTTCCTAACGTAGAAGGTGCAGGTCGTAAATCTAAGGATAGGGTCTCATCTCCAACCAAATAGTTTATGCGTCTTTCCATTAATAAAAGTGAAGGTTCAGCATGAGACGTCGCCTGAAACGTCAGCGATACTCTCAGATTCAGCGAACAACAAAGAACTACGCGTGTGTTTAGAAGTTCTTTGGGGGAGAGCAAACAGTATTTTGTCTAACTGACGTTTATACTCTAGTGCAGTATCAGGTTACTGGCACAGGAATTTTTCAATCCGTTCTTAAATCTGTACTAGAAGCTATGTACATTTTCCCGTGATCTGTTGATACACTGTTTCGATCCTGACTGAAGAAATCGGCTCGATTTCTCAGTGATTAATAGGCTGTTCATCTGGTGAGGGATTCACACTTCTTCACAGAACTACTGCAGCGCAGTATGTCACAAGTCGAAGTTTTCGTTCGACCTCCCGCAAGCTGGACTGCTTATTTTCGTTGCTAACTCTAGCTACGTCACACTTGTGTCTAGTAAGCTATGTTATTCGGTATACGGAATGGCTCAAACAGTAGAAATAAAATTCCAGCCGTCTGTACAAACTTCGACTCTCGGTACCCTGTCATACATGCTACGTGATTTGCCTTTGATCAAGATCTTGACAAACTCAGTTGCCAGATTCCAATCTATTATTATGACAAGCTCGCTGAGTGTTAACGTGAACTGCAGATTTAATTGTCTCACTGGAATTTAAAAATTCCAGAAGGTGCGTATACTGTGCTTTTCTACACCATCAGATAAAAATCAGTAAAGCGTACAAACTGCCTCTAAGTGCATCAATTTTTACAGCGAAGACTGTGGCAACTTCCTCCTTGAAGGTACGTATTTTCCTGTCCGACTCCCAGAGCGCTGTTCCAAGTATTCAACACCGGAGATGAAATAAAACAACAAGCCGTCGTATTTTGGATGTGATACTGGAGAAAGTTCGCTGTTAACGGAGAAGGCAGACAATAATTCTGCTGTGAGTGCATTCTCATGCTGGCATCCGGTATATTGAGGAAGCTGACGCTTTGGCGAAGCTAGCTGTATCTACAGGGACTGTTCTCGTTTTGGAATTGCCACATACACACTACTTACGTGAAGTAGAGAGCAACAGAAAACAATGGCAAGATATGATGAATGTCTGACAACAAACAAAAGGTGGCTATTATGCGGCATTACAACCTCAAATTCTTACAAGGCGGTGGCTTAAAAGGATGCATTTGGGCCGATCTACAATTTCCGCAGTCACTTAAATGCGCTTTAACCATGCCTCGTTTCCTGAACATCTATACAGAATCAACTTTTACGATTCCCTTGCATGAGAGGGAGACTCCAAGTCAGGAACTGATGTAAACCACATCTCGTTTTCGCGTTCCAAATCTCGTTTTCGCGTTCCAAATCTCGTTTTCGCGTTCCAAATCTCGTTTTCGCGTTCCAAATCTCGTTTTCGCGTTCCAAATCTCGTTTTCGCGTTCCAAATCTCGTTTTCGCGTTCCAAATCTCGTTTTCGCGTTCCAAATCTCGTTTTCGCGTTCCAAATCTCGTTTTCGCGTTCCAAATCTCGTTTTCGCGTTCCAAATCTCGTTTTCGCGTTCCAAATCTCGTTTTCGCGTTCCAAATCTCGTTTTCGCGTTCCAAATCTCGTTTTCGCGTTCCAAATCTTACAATGAACGATCAGAATTTCTGAAGACTTTGATGAGTATGGCTTATCTGCTCCCTCAAACAGCGTCTTCCGTTTTGATTTGTAAAAACATACTCATGCATCAACTGATTGTCAATTTTCTTAGCAGAATAGGGAAAAATCTAAGATTCATTTCCATTAATTTGTATCAGGTATTAAATTTAAGAAGTAGTGTGAATTGGTAACAAATATGTCTAGTTCACTTATTCAGTTTGTTAAACATTTGTTGTGAAAACAGACTGACCGCTTGAGTTTTCAATTCTGCAAATATCACTGAGGATCTCCATGGTAAAGATGCAGTTTATGTATTTCCTCTGTACAATTACATATTCTATGAAAGCATGCATTCTCGATGGCTAAACTCAGTACGAACTCTGGAGGCCAAACAAACAGACCCTTTTCCAATAATACGCAAACAAAAATCTAACGCTCATCCGGAGGTGAAGCTCTACGAAATAAAAATAACCGTCCTCAGAAGACTGGTATGATCATATTTTACACCATGTTAGATTTACATTTTTGAAGCAAGCGGTGCATCTAATTTAACCTCTCTCTTTGGCTACGCTGTACCGTTCTTGATTATAAAATACTGCAATGCCATCGTGTGAGTTCTCGTTGCTTCTGTAACACACAAAACTGGCCAGGTGTGAGGACTCGTGCGCTGGGATACCGCACAAAATTGCGTGTATTGACAGTTCATCGTTACTGAGAATCGATAATCTCGATTTTGTTATCAAAATTTATACTGGCAAGAATCGGTCCCGGGAATTCCAAGATTTTAGAGTTGTTTTTTTTTTATTTATTTTACGTTTGAAGTCATAACAAAAGACACAAAAACGTGTGATGATAGTTTTCAGATTGTTTTCCTGTACTTTTACTGTGAAACCTTGCCCCTTGCCAAATTTTATGATCGTACGTCAACTTCACGTACCCGCCTAGGTTTTGATGAGTGAGTCTGCGAGTGTCAAAATGTGACTTAAATAGCTGTATCTTGATTGCACTGACTTATAAGCTTGAATTCTTACACCGCCAAATGAGACGTATTTCATTGGGAAAGAAAGAGTAAATGGAAGACAATCTGACCTGTCAGCAAAAGTAAAACGAAACAGTGAAAATATTTCTTTGATCAAAATCTGTTCCGATACTATTAGAAGTGAATTAACTACTTTCAAAAGCGTCGTATCTTTGGACATAATTGACACAAATACACAAATATTTATATTGAAATTAAAGGTAACAGTGTTATAGTCGAGAGACAGTCATTCGACGTCGAGAATAGAAAGAATGGCACTTTGGGGATTACATTACCTCAAATGTCAAGTAAATCATAGTAATGTCATTGAACTACGGGACACGCAGGGATCAGCAATGGAAATAAGTCATGCTGTGGTGCGTTTCAAGTCGTTTCTATTCCTTCTTTTGTATTTAAAGTTTGATAACAAGACCACTTGTGATCAAATAAAAGCATAGACAAATTAGCACCCATCCGTGGACCTGTGGATGAGTTCGTGGCTAACTGCAAAAAAGTTAGTCTCAGTGAATGTGTCAGACAAAAAAACTGCAGGTTTCCCGTAGACGTTGCAGTTTTATTCTACATATGCCTAACAAGCCACCAAAATATGACTAACTCTTCATGATACATGATGCCAAGAAGTATACTACCAACAGGTTTGTGTAGTGTGGAAAGCAATTCCCAGGTCCATACGAGATTTCCAATACATGTACGCAAATTCTCAGTATACGTGCGCCTCACTTTTATGGTTCCAAAAGAAATGTGGCCATGGCCAACTGATACAAACTCCGCTTTAGCTTTATCAGTCTTTGAACAGCGACTGAGATGCATAGGGGAGCCGAGAAGAAAGATATCCAAGAATTCTACCTTCCGAGTTTCGAGCACTATTACTCTTTTTTGGGTAACAAAACGATACCACTTTTGTATCCTTTGTTCGAAAGAAAAATTGTGTTATTGCCCTCAATTATCAACAATGATTGTGGTACAGATGAAAAATTGGGGAGTCAGATATTGTGATGGGCTACAATGCAACAAAAGATGGTGTTCAAACAGTGGAGCAGACGAGTGGGACACATTGCGTCGCTCGCATTACGACAAGATGACCGACTGTAGTGTTCTGTTCTCAGATGTGTATGGGCAGGAATAATTCGAAAGTTCTCTACTTTGGCAAACACAGTAACGCCTAAACACCCGTGCGTTTATTTCTGAAGCAGCTTGCTGCATCCCTGAAGAAACTATGCCTTCAAGAGAAAGCAAAAACGAGTTGCCACACAGCAAACGTCAGAGATACTGAGGACCACAAACAAGATTGAAGAAGAGCCTAGTCCGAAGAAGCGTGGACCCTGTGTAACATGTGGACGGGCAAAGAACGCAACGCCGGCAGAAAGGTGTTATTTTGTTTGGAACCAACATGTTACAATGCGAGAAGTGTGCGAGAAGTGTGCGAGAAGTGTGCGAGAAGTGTGCGAGAAGTGTGCGAGAAGTGTGCGAGAAGTGTGCGAGAAGTGTGCGAGAAGTGTGCGAGAAGTGTGCGAGAAGTGTGCGAGAAGTGTGCGAGAAGTGTGCGAGAAGTGTGCGAGAAGTGTGCGAGAAGTGTGCGAGAAGTGTGCGAGAAGTGTGCGAGAAGTGTGCGAGAAGTGTGCGAGAAGTGTGCGAGAAGTGTGCGAGAAGTGTGCGAGAAGTGTGCGAGAAGTGTGCGAGAAGTGTGCGAGAAGTGTGCGAGAAGTGTGCGAGAAGTGTGCGAGAAGTGTGCGAGAAGTGTGCGAGAAGTGTGCGAGAAGTGTGCGAGAAGTGTGCGAGAAGTGTGCGAGAAGTGTGCGAGAAGTGTCAACACGATGATTCTGAGCCGAATGAGTAAAATGTACTGCAGCTTATGAAGACTTAGTACAATCATATAATCAATAGCTTCAGTTGTAAATGGTTCTACAGGTTCAAAAAAAAAAAAGAGGGATTATTTGTGTTTTTGTTTATTAAATTATGTTAGAAGTTGTGTCTTTTACCAAAATCTTTTAACTTTGTCTCTAGCGCCACGTGCTCTCTGTGTTGTCTGTCTGCAGCTACATCCAGGACCTCGTCTAGTGTGGATGGCTGCACTCTGGCACCCCACCCCCCTTCCCCCCCTCCCAAAACAAAAAAAATCTTGCACTCTCAATTTCCAAATTTTATAAGCCTTTCTTTTTATTCGAAGAGGTTTGTATGCGCTACATTTCACTTCCATCATATTCCCTCTGCGGTAATATTCTGTGCATCTTCGCCAAACAATATTCTCTAGCTAGGTATTCTCTCTTCCCTCCGCGTGTTTTCTTACGGGATTTTTGTAATCATTTCGTATGCATCTACTTAATACTCTGTGAACCACTGTATGGTATGTGACGTAGGGTAACTTGTACCACTGGTAGCCATTTTGTCTCGTATTCAGGTCGGTAACAGGGTGAAGGAAAAGCGACTCTCTAAAAGCCTCTGGAGGAGCCCAGATTTGTCGCATCGTATCTTCATGGTCCGTTTACGGAAAGTACGCCGGCGGCAGTAGAACTTTTCTGCAGTCTGCGTCAAACGCCGGTTCTCATATTTGCGGACTAGTGCCGTGCGGAAAGAAGGTGGCCTTCCATTTTGTGTTTCCCCATTTTATTTCGCGAAGCATCTCCTTCATACTTACGTGCTGATCGAACTTACTTGGTGGGGAACCCGAACACTAACAGGAATCCTGAATTGGCCGAATTAGCATTCTATACGCCGTCTCCTTTATCGATGAGCTACACTTTTCCAAAATTCTTCCAATAAAATTAAATACAGCATTCATCTTCGTTAGTAGAAAGCTGACGCACTCATTCCATTTCATATAGCTTTGCAACGTTAACGCTCCATATTTAATCGAAGTAACTGTATGCTCCATATTTAATCGAAGTGACTGTATCAAGCTGCGCCCTATGTATGCTGTACTCAAACGTTACAGGAGTTTTCCCAACTCTTGTGTATTAACTTACATTTTCCAGCTTTAGGGCAAGGTGCTATTTACTACACCTACTAGAAATGTTGTACAAGTCATTTTGAATATTCCTGCAGTGACTCGACGACGACACCGCAGAATCTTCAGCAAACAACCGCAGACTGCTGCCCACCCTGTCCGTCCCATCATTTACGTATAAAAAAAAATGATAGCGGTTCTGCCTCACTTTCTGGGTCTCTCCTGATGACACCCTTGTCTCAGACGAATACTTGCCGTCGAGACCACGGTCTGGGTTTCATTACTTGAAAAGTCATCGGGCCACTCACATGTTTGAACTTAACCCGTATACTCGGACTTTCGTCAACAATCTGCAGTGGAACGCTGTGTCAAATGCATTCCGGAAACAGAGGAATGTGGATTCTGCCTGTTGCCCGCCATCCGTGGCTTGTAGGATATCACGTAAGGAAATGGCAAGTTGAGTTTCAAGTGGTTTTGCCTCTCTAGAATCAGATCTTTCTTCCCAGGCATTAGAGCATTATATCGTACAATTGAAATGGGTCTCTTTAGACCTACAAATGCCGTTGGGCACATTTTTTCCTGACTCCATTACTAAGCACACAAACAAAGAGGCTATTCTGATAAATTAATAAACTTTATGCTAAGCGTTTCTTCGCTTAGTACCATCAACTTTTTCTTTCCCATACGTTCAAATTTACAAACCTGAGGAGGCAAACCTGGTCACCTAGTAGTTCTCACATTTATCGTGTGTGTGCTACGATCCAGCATCTCAACAAATCTACATTCGTACATTAGGAACCAAACGACGTACTTATTTTGTTGTGTCATATCTCTTATCTCCCACTAAATTCAGTAATTGTCAGGTGCACAATAAACTCAATGTCTTGCGGATCCCACGTAATTCAGATTTCTATCAATCCCCCTTTCTATTTTATTTTCAGGCACCACTATCTCTCAGACAAATATTTACATTGCAGCCATGTATTTACGGTTCACAGTCACCTACAAAAACGACATTCAGTAATATTTTAGATGGGGCTACTTTTTCTACTACCAACGTTTTTAAAGTTATATGCATATTACTACGCACATTCCGATTTTATTCCCTGCAAATGATGTTAATTTCACTTCTATGTAGCAACTGCTGCTGGCTTCTCATCAGATGCTTTGCAGTCTTTCTTCCCGTTCCTTTTTTTACTAAATTAAGTTTTTCGAGTTAACACTGCACGAAAATAACTTAGTTCTTTTCTTAATTCGCTGGTATATTAAATTTTGTTTTATTGATCAGTCTCGCCTATCGTTCATCAGTAGGTTACGAACGGAATTCGTATCTGGGAATGGGTATGTTTGCAGTCCTCCATTCTCCATGTGGTCCGAAACTAACACATTTCATGTTCACATGCCTTCCATATTCTACAAATAGCCTACATATGGTGTTCCGTTTTTGAAGGATGTGCGCTACAACCAAGCGAAATCAAACTCACGGTGCCGGAAATGCCGTCTCGCAACTCTGTTTCCCAACACAAAACGCAGGACGTTCCATGTTCAGGCAATCCTAGGTTGTACGACAGTGTTGGTTCTTTGATACCAGAGAGTGATTTACTATCCCGAAAAACAAATGCCAAGCTGCACTGGGTTCAGAATCTACGTTAAACGTTAGGTCGTCCGAAGACTGGCTGGTGAGGCAGATCAAAGGTTACAGGAAGGAAATGTTGCCACCTCCAAGAGACCCGTGTCTCGTTTCTAGTGAAGCACACCAGTGTTCAAACCAACCTTCGTGTTAAGGACATCTTTATACTTACGTGCGCTGGCTGAACTTTAACTCTACCGACAAAATTTCAGGGGTTGTTCGGAGGCGTTTTGTAAGTATTTTTGTACAAGGTACCCTGAGTCTCTGGCGACTCGTTACAGAGCAAAATATAACTGACTTATTCGGTTTGTTAAGAAATTACCTTTGTTTCTGATAATACCTTCGCAATGCGTCATTGTCCCGCTACTTTTGTGCGATCAGTGTACCTACTGAAGAGGTGCGTGTCGTCCAGCTCCTCCTCAGTAATCCTATCCATTCTGCTTCAGCCTTGCCGGGAAAACAAACCACACACACAACCCAGAGGCAGTGAATGCAAGTACGAGGGGCCAAGTGTAAAAATAGTCATTACTGTTAACAGCAAGAACCGTGACTAAGAAGAAGAAGAAGAAGTGTTTCCAAACAGAACACACAAGGCATTTCCGCGCCCACACTCGCGCTGTTTCTGTACAGGGCGGACACGGAGTTGAATGGGAAAAGAAGTCAAACGAAATGCTATTCAAATGAGGAAACAAAAGTGCAAAGGCAGCGAAAAAATAAATATTAAGTAACAAAGTGACGAAGGTATTAGTATTTCTAGGTTCTGATATGTTTCTAAGAAGACTATTTCTTGAGGAATGCATTTCTGTGAACACCGACTTCCTACCCCACTGAAGCTGGATGTCTGTTGGGTAAGACACTGTAGTGCTACCTTCCTGTATATTTCAGACGATTTTTTTATGGTGTCACCGTCATTGTAGGCCGGTTACAAACTGAGCGAGAGCGAGAGAGCGTGTGCGTCCTGCACGCTTGGTTGATAAACTAAATACACGTTGCTCTGTATCCACGTGTGCAAACGAACGTCTGGCAACTAAGTCGGGGCTCAGATTGTTTACAATGCTCCTGACAAGCCAAATCAGCATTATAAGCGGGGAGTAATTTATCTTCAACGCCGCAAGCCCCTGCCTCGTGTGAAACTGCTTGCAAGGATGATACGTGGCACCGGAACGTGGTACATTTTTCTGTCAGCTTTGGTATCAGAGGAAAATGGTGTTCATTCGACAATTCAAACAAGTGTTACGCAGTTACAGCAAACATTGTTCTTCAAGGCTCATTCTTTCTTCCCCGCCGTCGGCATGTTTTAGGTGCCAGTTTTAGTCACTACAGTTTTTCAAGCGAGTAGGGCGACGCCAAAAATGGATACATGAGGTGTCCGAACTAACGTTGATAGTATGTTTCATAGTTAATTTCACCTACAATCTGGTGGCAGGTCTCACACAAAACATTTTCTCGACAGTGTTTGAGACATTTACTCGCCACGCTCTCAGCATTGCGACTAAGCAGCCCATCCGTATTTGCCCCATAAGTAGTGCGAGATTGTTACCTTCTGGATACAAGCACCTGTACCACCTAAGTGTCTGCACTGGAAACAGCGATCTAGCCAGGTTGGTTCCCTTCACGCTCGCAGCGGCGACCCCCTAATTCTTAGTGTAGTGGAATTGCATACTTCTTGGAAAGAGGAGTACACTGCTGCATCACATATCAGTGTTTACGGTGTCACTTCGCCGAACTAGCTGGGAACCAAGTAAATATAATGTTAACGTCTGCTGGCACCGACAAATTTCAATCTGGTTAGAAGGAAACGAAAATGAAAATGTACTTTTCCGCTAGACATACGCTTCATTTAAAATATTTCCACTTTTTACGAAAAGCTGCTTCGTGAACAGTGACATGTTATACTACCACACTTCTTTTAAACTTATCCCGTAGAAGAAGATGCATCTTTTCATTAAAAATGAAGTTGTTTCGCTATTACTTAAGTGTAGATTGATAGTCACACCGCATAACACTCCCTGCTCTGTGCACAGATAGCTGAATTCCTTGTTCCGGTACCTTAAACTTTTTCTCGTCGTATTGAGGGCTCACGTTAGCCTTTCTACGCACATACTGGATTCTGACATCAAGGGCAGTCTGTTCTACAAATTCCTGCTCCCTCTCCGTTGTTCGAATTTTCCCTGTCTACTGCTGACTCCTCCGCTGAGTTACTGTCTTGGAACGTCCTCTTGCACTGATGCATGACTGTATTCGTTGCGGCATACCATCCACAAGTTCATCAAGGCACTGTTGGTGCAGATTGTCCCACTCCTCAACGGCGATTCGGCGTAGATCCCTCAGAGTGGTTTGTGGGTCACGTCGTCCATAAACAGAGCCGTTTTCAATCTATACCCGGCATGTCTGATAAGGTCCGTGTCTGGATAGTATGCTGCCTATTCTAGTCAAGCGATGTCGCTATCCTGAAGGAAGTCTTCACAAGATGTGCATGATGAGGGTGCGAATTGTAAACCATGAAGACGAATGCCTCGCTAACATGCTGCCGATATAGTTGCACTGTCGGTCGGAGATTGGCATTCACGTATCGTATACCCATTACAGCGCCTTCCATGACCACCAGCTACTTACGTCGGCCCCACATATCGCCGCCCCAAAAACAGCAGGGAACCTCTACCTTGCTGCACTCGCTGGACAGTGTGTCTAAGGCGTTCAGCCTGGAAGGCTTGTGCGACACTCATCGGTGAAGAGAACGTGATGCCAATCCTGAGCTGTCCATTCGGCATGTTGTTGGACCCATCTGTACCGCACTGCACGGTATCGTGGTTGCAAAGGTAGACCTCGCTATGGACATCGGGAGTGAAGTTGCGCATCATGCAGCCTATTGCGCACAGTTCGAGTCTTAACACGACGTCCTGTGGCTGCACGAAAGGTATTATTCAACATGGTGGCGTTCTTGTCGGGGTTCCTCCGAGGCATAACCCGTAGGCAGCGGCCTGAGCGAGGCATGTCATCGACAGTTCCTGTCTCTCTCTCTCTCTCTCTCTCTCTCTCTCTGTATCTCCTCCGTGTCCGAACAACATCGCTTTGGTTCATTGTGAGACGCCTGGACACTTCCGTTGTTGAGAGCCCTTCCTGGCACAAAGTAACAATGCGGACGCGATCGAACCGCCGTATTGACCGTCTAGGCACGGTTGAACTGCAGGCAACACGAGCCGTGTACCTCCTTCCTGGTGGAATGACTGGAACTGATAGGCTGTCTGACCCCTCCGTCTATTGGGCGCTGCTCACGCATGGTTGTTTTCATCTTTGGGCGGGTTTAGTGACATCTCTGAACAGTCAAAGGGACTGTGTCTGTGATACAATGCCCACAGTCAACGACTATCTTCAGGAGTTCTAGGAACAGGGGTTATGCAAAACTTTTTGATGTGTGTAGTTACGAAATTGAATGTTCCATGCGTCTAGCTGCAAATACCGTTCCGCTTTCGAAGTCCGTGCCGCCGTTATCACCTTGGAAACCTTTTCACATGAACCACTTGATTACAAACGAGAGCTCCGCCAGTTCACCGTCCTTTTTATACCTCGTGTACGTGACAGCACTGACATGTGTAGCTGTGCATATCGCTGTCCCTTGACTTTTGACTTCAGTGTTGTATATACGGCTGCGCACAGAGTGGAACTGAGCTTTGATTGCAGATACGCACAAGTCATTCGACGTTGCTTCACCTATGCCAGCGTGCATCAGTCTCAATGGGTGGCAACTGGGGGTGTGCCAGTGTGTCAGCAAACTAGCAGCAGGTGTTTTCAGTGAGTGGGATCTGCCGATTGTGCTGGCACGGCAGCAGTCGAATACACACTGTATCCAAGTGGTTCAAGACAGCACAGGCAACATGAGGTCTTGCGTTATCTAGTTCCAAAAGAACACCGCCTATAAGTATGGGCAATGCCACCGGGCTTCGTAGGTCAGGCTACAAGAACCACAGGTGATCGTTTCGTGTCCCTAATTACGCCCAATACCGTCACGATGGTTGCAGAGCCCGTTTGAAGATGACAGCTATCTGGCGATGTTCGCTCTGTTCAGACCTCCAGCTGAACGATAAATCCATCCTGGTGCTGAACTCACAGCTGCGAGTCATCCAAAAAGAAGTCGCGGGCACACTCCCGCGCGTCCACTGTCTCTGCTGCCGCGTCGAGGGAAGCCGCAACGGCTGTCGCCGTGCTGAGAGTCCGTGGTGCTCCCGGACGTCGCACAGTCCGTCTCTATTGTCTTTTGCTGCAAGGATCCCATTTGCTGCCTCGAGGTAAGTGACGTGACTGTAACAGTCCCTCGCATCCTAGAGCGACAAATAGCCTGCATGATGTAAGTGTGGTGGTCTTGAACCTATGGATTCAATTTTCGCACGACAGTCGTGGGATCCAGACTTACGCGAGACCTGTATCACGGAACGATAAACCCCAGTCCCGACTGTCCGAGATCGCGCTACTGTCAAATTTCGACACACTGTTTGAAGCTTCTCCCGCTTACAGGTGTCAGAACGCTATCGTCTCGCCCAAGTGCGATTTCTGAATAACCGTGCGGTATTTCCCTATACACAGAACTAATTTAGCGCCGCTGCTTTGCTCGTGCAGATTGTATGAACTGCACAGATTTTGTTTTCCTGTAATAGAAGGTTTATGTTGATCACAAATTGCAATACCTTCTAAACTTTCTAGGCTAACTAGGGCCGTAGAAGCATAGCCTTTTCCTAATGTTGTTCTGAGCAAATAGCGATTCTGGCAGCTGGAGTCTCAGGGTTTTCAATAATTATTTATTTCAAAAATTCACCCACTATTTAGCTCCTTAGTGGTTGAATTTCCAAAAATGCTGAAACACTTGTTTGTGACTGCGAAACCAAACATCAATTTTCGCAGTTCTAACTTCGAAATTGCCTTAATAACGAAATATTTTCAAAAAGCTTTCCGTCCCCTTAGGAGTGGAATTTAGGGAAAAAAATCCTTTCTTGAACGATGTAAGATCAACACCCTCTTCGAATTTCAAGTTTCTATCCTCGGCCGTTTGGGCTGGTTGATGAGGAGTCAGACAGGACACTGCCTATATATTCTCCAACCTACTTTGTAAGGGTATACCGAAATGTCAATTTGTTGGTTTGGGGAGAGGAGGGGGTTAAATGAATAGACAGCGACGTCGTCAATCCCTCAATCGAGAAATAGTCCAGTTTGAATTAGTGCTCTCTCCGAGTAATTTCATCGAATTTTAATAGTTTGTATGAGCGGTAAAATCGAAGCACTGAAATAAATGTGGATGCCATTATACGGGTAGGGTAGGGTCGGTTTGCAGGCCACAGTGCTCACGAAGGCTCCCCCCTCAGGGACGAGAACAACCTCATCCGCATCTGACCCAAAAAAATAATGAATGGCTATGACAGTAACGGAATTAATGTCTTCTAGGATGGAGATTCTAAAAGTGAGAAGCCTAAAAACGTAATGTAAGTCAATTGAATCGACAATAGTAAAGTACTTAAAGAAATTCTCCAAACAGCTGTGCAAATTGAGAAGTTATTTTATTTTCGGTACCAGTCTCGGCAATTGAGTATGCTGTCTTCAGACCCCATATGCACATCTCAAATTATCGATATTGATACTGGGGCCATCCGTGCATATGGGACCCGAAGGTGGCGTAGTGAATTGCCGAAACTGGTAGCGAAAATAAACACCTTGTCAATTTGTACGGCTGTTTGGAGAAATTCTTTGTTAAATATTTGACCAGCCACTGGCTCACGTCGACAATAGATCAACAGAGATAGTAAAGTATGGTGCGAGAAATAGTCGGGAAAGGGCAGGCGAGTGAACACGCAGCTCAGCATGTGTCGCTGTCGTCTTTCCTACTGCCGTACCAAAACTAGATTCGTTTTAGTCGAAGATCGGAACAGAAACACCTCTCTCTCTCTCTCTCTCTCTCTCTCTCTCTCTCTCTCTCTCTCTCTATCTCTCTCTCTCTCTCTCTCTCTCTCAGGAAGCACAAAATCCTGTACAACTGTTCTTTCATCAGCAGCTAGCATTAAAAAAAGGAATCCTTAATGTTTTGGCTTCATCAAGATGCTACTCTTAAAAACTAAAGTAGGATGCAACAGGAAAGTGCCAATCGCAAAGAAAAGCAATTAAAAATAAGCAAAATAATGAAGCAGCTGTGTTGTATTCATAGATCCATAGCCGTTGTAAGTTTCTTGAGAAGTCATTTTTCTATGTTAGCTGTTTTTATTATTGTAATTTTATTTGATGCTATAGCTGTTAGCTAATTCCACCTGCCTTGGGCATTTTCAAGCTACCTCTTTTAGCATCATATTCCACACACGGTTGGAGGAAGTGAGATTGATGGCGTCATTAGTAAAGGTTTCTTACAATCTTTGTAGTTAAGGGACTATCTATCGCAGACTTGAGTTCCATGGATGAAATTAACAACCAGTTCAACTGTTCGTACGTCGTCTGCTAATATTACAATCTAAGAATCCGGACGACCATGCTTGCCGTGGAGAGGCAGGAGGAGGAGGAATTCAAGTGTCCGTAAGTATCTGCAATCATCACGAGATGGGGGTAGCTCATTACTTAAGACGGAACTATGAGGAGACTACGTACGACGTTGCATCTTAGACTGAGAAAAGGTATTATTTGTGCAAATCCCCATCTGGGATCCTCTAAGGCCTAAGTGAATGCTGGGCAAGTGATCGCGACATAAGTCAGAGGTGGGCCAATTCATTCCCTGTGGCACCCACATGACTTGAGACCACGAGAAAGGCATCTAACTAAGCAAGTAGTACAACTAAGGTCAGAGAAAAGATCGTGAATAGCAGGTATCATAGTGACAAGAGTGACATCAATAGCCTGGAGACGGATCACTCAGGCTCTACAAATTAAAATGCGGTGACCGTGTTCTATTTATTAATCTTTGTGGCTCAGTTAATGATCTCAGCTCTGCTGTTGAAACACTACACGTTCCTGGCTGGTGGGAGATGTGAAAGCATATCTCGTCCTACCAATGGTTTCAGAGCCATCACTTTAGATGACTGTTGCATCCCGATATGAAGGCGACAAACTTTAGGTCTATGAAATAGATCGGTTCCAATTCATGCCTGATTATTAACAAAGGAGGGGTGTGAAGCATTATACAGGCAGCACATTCTGTGAGACAGGGGTAGGCAGAGATCCTGGAAGAGGGTCTCAAGGCGCATTCTAGCTTGCAGTACCACCTGCGGTCAAGTGTGAGGGAGTCTACGCTCCCTGTATCAAATAAAAATTTGATAGTGAATCGTCATGTCGTGATTGGATAAATGAGCAACAACTGGCACCAATGGAACTTTTAGACTTAAGGCACCTGCTTCAGAGAGAAGACAACAGGCTTAGCCGAGAAGGCGCCAGCGGCCAGTCGTACTCAACAATGGCATGTATATTAGGTCCACAACTTTCAAATTCCAAAGAGCCACTGAGCCATAAACCTGGCAGCCAAAGTCCAATCGAGACGAAGCAAGGCCCTAGCAAATATGTAGTGGAGCAACGCAATCAGCGCCATAAATAGTATGAGCAGGACATGAACAATGTTAAGCTTTTGCATTCAGCTGTTCTTTAGTTTAACACTGGGCAGCAGTCCCAACAATCTAAACTGCACAACAATTATGGGTCACGATGAACCACAGTATCATATAAGCACGACTTCCGATTTCACACGAGGGAACTGGAAACAGAGGCCTTTGGCATGGCTCCTCGGAACACTATTAGGGCAAATAGAAGCCATGAGGACCTAAAATGTGAGACTTTCAGCTTGAAGAATCAGACACCTAGACAAGAAGAACTGCAGCCAACTCTACACGAAAAGCTAAGTAAACTAGAAAGTTTATTGTAATCTTCGCTCCTCTCAATTTTTTCATAGAAGACACAATGAAGTTACGAAATCAATGGAAAGTGATCACTGTCACGAAGATTGTCATGTAGCGACCACTGCAGCAAAGCCACAAGATCTAGGAAAGACACTGTACGGTCGTAACTGATAACCGATATCGTCTCGTGGGTAGCACCAAAGTGGGTAGGAGTAAGAGAGAGAGAGAGAGAGAGAGAGAGAGTATATCAGAAAGCACCTGGCCCATTGGTCCATCAGAAGGCGTCGACCACGAAATGTGGTATTTCCCTACAGAAGGCGGTGTGCATTGATCCCCAAGAAGAAGGGGGCAGGGGGAGGGGGGGGGGAGGTTGGTTACCGCAAAGTGAATAGTGTCGTGCTTAAAAGTAAATAGATGTTACGAACGGTGACCGCTCGTGCTTCGAACGTGGTAAGCCGGGAACCCAGTCATTGATATCTGTGCAAACGAGATGCTTTCTTGCGTACGGTATGGTTCTAACAGAATGCACATTTAGCTCTACAAGATGGGGAATGGTGATTAATGAAGTGTTTGACTGAGTGCAACACAGATCACATAACAAGAGGAATTTGATCTATAGTTCTGGCAGGTGACAGTAATATCCATTGCTCTTCCTTTGGATCATCAAGTTGAGGGTGTCCAGGTTGGGCATGAAGGAGTTGTGACTACAGGTCACAATCCAGGAGCATTATCACCAGTGAGAGTGGAAGGAACATCAGTTTTGGGCTCGATGACGTGAGGGGAGACATGTCTCCGAGGTCAGCAGACTAGCCTCTGGATTTTTCCTTCTTTTCAACTACTCTGAACGGTGGGGACTAGGGACTACCTGCGTGCAGATAGGAACTGAAGAGGGGTAGGCAACCTGGGACCTGCAGTCTGGCTCCTTCAGCCACTGGCGGATGTCGGGTAGCTGGGTTACAAGGGAGGGTTTCCGGAAAGGGGCCTTATCATCGGCAGACAGGGGAGAATGCTGCTTCTCGGACCGAATGCGGGGTGTCGAGGTTCCCATAGATGGTGTTGCAGGAACCACAAGAGGGAAGGGACCCCCTAATGATCAAAGTTACTTGCAGAACTACCAGAGGTTTACGTCGGATTGGAGAGAGCGAATAGCTGATGAGCTCTCCTTAGTAGTGGCAAAAGTCAGGATATAAAAGACAGCACATTTTCCGAATTTCAAAAATATTAGAGGCTATCAGACTATGTTCCTCGATTTTGCTTTCCTTAATTAAGGTAGTATACTGAAATCGAGAGGGTAAGTTTCCAGTGAGATTTCATCAACTGTGGGGGCTGGGGGGGGAGGGGGGACATTGGTCAAATCGGTATGTATGTACGCTGGGAAGCGCTGTTAAAGCACCACATCGAGGTGCAAATACGGCTTCAGGTCACAACGGTAATCCATGTTTTTCACTTCCTCAGGAAGCAAAGTCATCCTCAGAAAAGATGATTGTTCTGCACTCAACCTTTTTGTCTGTTGGACCTCTATGTACACGATGTGCAAAGTGGACCCCTGAGTTGAAATGTTCGTGTAGTTTATCCGTTTCGAGCATTAAATCGTAGAGAACTTATAAAATCCGTACGATGTTCAAGCTTTTACAGGGTGTTTAACGAGTTAACGAGTACACGACTAACCTCCTCCTCCTCCTTCTTCTTCAAGAGAAAGACGCTACGTAAGGTAGGATTTCCGTTCCAGGCACACACTTCGAAGTTTACTAAGAAAAAGTTCTCCAAATCATTCTGAACATTCTCCGCCTGGAACATTGATCAAGTACGTAGAAATGACCCTTTAGCCGTCCAAGTGCGACCGAGGAGCACAGAGGAGTAAGTTTCTGAAGTTCGGTTGGTTTTCTGCACTTTGCTTGGTTTTGCTTTCCTCCCGTGGCGAGGCAAGGAGGGAAAAATGCTACGGTCGTGAGGATGTGCAGTGAAGAATTGCAGTCAGTCTGAAGTCAGTGACTGAGGCTCGCGGCCACCGGCTGACAAGTCCTTCACGACTACCCAGCCACAGCAATGGCCACCGTGGCTCGACGGCTACTGTCCGGAGTCTCGGTGCCGCGAAACAGACAGCAAGCTGCTCTCGTTCATGGGTGGGGAGGTAAGAGCTCGGATACGAATAGTGCATTCCCTGCGTAGCCAGAGGGGCTACCGCCGTACATAGACTGGCTACCGTGCCTGGCAGTTTGAGACCTGCCGCACTGTCAATACTTCAGCAAAAATTGGCTGAAATGGTGGAGGTCAAATGTGGGGACCGACCGTGACGTAACCGAAGTAAAAGTAGGAGCAAGCTAGTCTGCCAGCATGGCGTCTGCCCTAGAAAGCATATAGTGACAGTTTGCAGCACAGGAAAGGAAGAACTGCAATCGCTTGGGGCCCCATGGAAGTTACGCACGTGCTCAAAAATGTGCTGTGAATGCCCTGGGGCGCAGAAATGACATATCAAAGAATGCAGTACACCGGACACTCATTTGATGTTTGTTGCATGTCTTCTTCATCGTGTCGCAATTTTAATGGTCGGAAAAAGTAATTCAAAGGGTGCAGGCGGAGGCCGGAAATGACTGACGCGTGCCGACCTGCCGGATGAGTCGCCAGCCCGGGCGCCGGACACGCGTCCTTTGCGCAACACGGGCCGACAGGATCAACTGAACTCCGCGAAGGAGAGGCGCCGCCAGTGAAACTACAGAAGCAGTTTGATATTTGGGACACCAACTTCGTATTAAACACTGTGCCCACGACTTTCCCGACGCGCGAGCCACCTTTCGCTCGAAAACTGGACTCATTTCGTGTGACAATGTACGGAGGACTCGCGACCTGCCCCTTGACTGGTGCTGCCTCGTGTTGTCAGTTTCTGGAACTATTTGGTAAGTAATATCAGAGAACCCAACAGTTACTGTCGCGTATTACACGATACCTCGAAGTTCTCTACAATTCTATTACAGATTCGTAATGTTTCTTCAGAGGCCAATAAATTTTCCAAGTTCAAGAAAGAAGAAATTGCTCAATAACTAACCTCTCACTTTTTAAAATTTTTATAATTCATCAAATAACTGAAGTGAACATGAAAATTTATCTTTAAACTTGGCCTTTCTTGTATGTATGGCTCTGAAAATACATCAACTACAAATGAGCCAGTAATGCATCGAAAATAGACATAAATGGCCGCTTGCCTAGGCCCAATATTCTTCTAAGTTGCCGGTCTCCAAAGTATTCGACAAAGCTGAAACCAATGTTTGGGCCCAAACGGATGAGCCAGAATACACTCCTGGAAATGGAAAAAAGAACACATTGACACCGGTGTGTCAGACCCACCATACTTGCTCCGGACACTGCGAGAGGGCTGTACAAGCAATGATCACACGCACAGCACAGCGGACACACCAGGAACCGCGGTGTTGGCCGTCGAATGGCGCTAGCTGCGCAGCATTTGTGCACCGCCGCCGTCAGTGTCAGCCAGTTTGCCGTGGCATACGGAGCTCCATCGCAGTCTTTAACACTGGTAGCATGCCGCGACAGCGTGGACGTGAACCGTATGTGCAGTTGACGGACTTTGAGCGAGGGCGTATAGTGGGCATGCGGGAGGCCGGGTGGACGTACCGCCGAATTGCTCAACACGTGGGGCGTGAGGTCTCCACAGTACATCGATGTTGTCGCCAGTGGTCGGCGGTAGGTGCACGTGCCCGTCGACCTGGGACCGGACCGCAGCGACGCACGGATGCACGCCAAGACCGTAGGATCCTACGCAGTGCCGTAGGGGACCGCACCGCCACTTCCCAGCAAATTAGGGACACTGTTGCTCCTGGGGTATCGGCGAGGACCATTCGCAACCGTCTCCATGAAGCTGGGCTACGGTCCCGCACACCGTTAGGCCGTCTTCCGCTCACGCCCCAACATCGTGCAGCCCGCCTCCAGTGGTGTCGCGACAGGCGTGAATGGAGGGACGAATGGAGACGTGTCGCCTTCAGCGATGAGAGTCGCTTCTGCCTTGGTGCCAATGATGGTCGTATGCGTGTTTGGCGCCGTGCAGGTGAGCGCCACAATCAGGACTGCATACGACCGAGGCACACAGGGCCAACACCCGGCATCATGGTGTGGGGAGCGATCTCCTACACTGGCCGTACACCACTGGTGATCGTCGAGGGGACACTGAATAGTGCACGGTACATCCAAACCGTCATCGAACCCATCGTTCTACCATTCCTAGACCGGCAAGGGAACTTGCTGTTCCAACAGGACAATGCACGTCCGCATGTATCCCGTGCCACCCAACGTGCTCTAGAAGGTGTAAGTCAACTACCCTGGCCAGCAAGATCTCCGGATCTGTCCCCCATTGAGCATGTTTGGGACTGGATGAAGCGTCGTCTCACGCGGTCTGCACTTCCAGCACGAACGCTGGTCCAACTGAGGCGCCAGGTGGAAATGGCATGGCAAGCCGTTCCACAGGACTACATCCAGCATCTCTACGATCGTCTCCATGGGAGAATAGCAGCCTGCATTGCTGCGAAAGGTGGATATACACTGTACTAGTGCAGACATTGTGCATGCTCTGTTGCCTGTGTCTATGTGCCTGTGGTTCTGCCAGTGTGATCATGTGATGTATCTGACCCGAGGAATGTGTCAATAAAGTTTCCTCTTCCTGGGACAATGAATTCACGGTGTTCTTATTTCAATTTCCAGGAGTGTATTATGACCAGTGCCCACCGCGAGACTGTTTACCGTCTGGTGCAAAAGCTAGCACGTGTCGCGGTAAGTATATAAGCGAGCACAGAAATGGAGGACCATTTTTTCGACGACACTCGTTGCAAATCGGAAATCCACTTACATAAGCGACTTCCCTAAAGGGCAGATTGCCGTGGCTCGGCGCTGGAGACGAGCGTCTCGGGAACGGCGAAGCTGGCTGCCTGTTCGCCAGCTGTTGTGAGCAACTGCGGAGTGAGACTCGAGGACGGTGGAACCGCGACTGGCTTACAACGAGTTCTACGTACACACGCCTCATCACGCTTATTAACATGGCCGTCCGCACAGACAAACCGTACGTGTTCACCCAATTACTGTCCGCTTTGCCATGTCAATTTTCAAGAAGTTTTGGCCTAACTGTGAGTGAAGTTGCGAATCTGATAAACGTACTCCACATCTACAGTATCGATACAATCATATTCTTTGTAAGTCTGTTTTGGGACCAAAGATGTTAAGTTAAACCAGAGTAGCTGTGTGTAGAGAGAGAGAGAGAGAGAGAGAGAGAGAGAGAGAGAGAGAGAGAGAGAGAGAGAGAGAGAGAGGGTGAGAGTGAGAGTGTGTGTGTAAAGGATGGAAGCCGGCCTGAGTGCAGCAATGTTTAATAGGGATTTGGTACTAATATGTTTTGCGGGAAAGAAAACAAGATAGCAATATAAATACGTAAAAAGAGGAAATTTTAAGGTAAATCAGTATATATATGTAACTGTGTAATGTCATTGTTAGAACATTGGCTATATTTGAACTTTACTGTAGAAATATTATACAGCAACACATCTGTGTTATAATTGAAAGAAGTGCCACAGAAAATAATTGTAAACAGGAAAATTATTGAGAAATATTTTGCTACCTACTCTACTTATGAAAACTTCATGAAAGGACGTATTATTGTTATGGATTAATGAAGGATAGTTACACCTGCGAGTCTTGGTTCTCATTGTCTCTCGTTAAGATTACTTCCCCATGTTCATTTCCTTTCACGATTGTGTTCGCTTACTCGCATTGCACATAGCGAGTTCTTCACTGTGGAGCATTTTGTCATAATTTGTAAGATAGTCTTGCGCAGCACATCACAAAATGGTAAATGAAATTGATTTTTTACCGTCTCGTGACTGTCTTCATAGTAACGGATTGCAGAACAGCCGAGCGTTCCGTGCGCATAGGTATGCCAATAAATTTAATTACCATCAAAATTCATGTCCATTGTAGGACACAGTGATTGTCGGAGTGTATTTGTGAAAATATCAGTATCAGTTCCGATACTTAATATCAGTAGAAGTTTTTAGGAGAGCTATCTTGTGGTTTTTCAAGCTGTTTTATCAGGTAGATGCGTTAATTTTTATGTTAGTTTTCTGCGTAATATCAATTACAGTTCTCGTATAGTGATTGTTTGCGTGACTGAAGATAAGGATTAACAATATTCAGGGCCAAAATTTTAATCTGAATCATTTCTTTTGCACTAGAAGAGCATATATAAATTTCATTGTATTGTTTTTTCGCAGGCGAATTATTTGATGTACTAGCTAGTCTGGATTTCGCATCGTATAGCGTGAGCTTCACATACTTCCGTTCAAAATTTAATTTTAACCCAGTTCTGTTGCCGTACAATGGTTTTCGTACTTCGATATCAAAATAAGTTTTGTACATTTTTCAGATAGCAACTTGACATATCCTAACACGAGTTTACGTTGTTACATACTTCCACTCCATCTAAGACCAAGTGAGAAACTGTTCGAAAACGCACCGCGTCAGATCAATGAGGCAGTATTATGCTTGTGGGGCGGGCGGTGGGGGGTGGGGGGAAGGAGAGTATTCATTCAACTGGGCTTCCATGGGAGCTGTTGTTAGCCAAGGCACCGTAACAGCTGGCAACTACGTGAGCGTTGTTGCGAACAACCAGCATCCCTTCATGACTTTCCATGTCGTCCCCGATGGTTGTGCCATCTTCCAGCAGCATAACTGTCCATGTTACTAAGCCAAAATCGTGCTCCAGTTGTTTGAAGAACGTGATGATTAGCTCACATTGACGTGTTGGTCTGCAAATTCGCTTCATCTGAACGCAATCGAGCACATCAGGAATGCTACGGGGTCCCAGTCCTGCACCAACGAACTACCGGTCCGTAATACTGACAGGCAAAAATCACAGCACCAAAACATAATGTAGCATAAAATTTCGGGAATGCATCTGTGTAGGTACACATGTAAGAGATTAGCACTGCAAGATCACAGGTTAAAGTAAGCGCGAGATAAGGCATTTCAAATGTGAAATTCTTGTACATTAACAACCGTTGTAGCCGCCAGACTGTTGAATGCAAACATCAAACGAGCATGCATTGTGTTAAGCAGGCGCCGGATACCAGTATGTGGGATGGAGTGCCATTCCTACCGCACATGTGCTGTTTGTGGATGGCGCTGGATTTCTCGTCCGATGATGTCCCATGTGCTCGATTGGACACCGACCTGGTCATCGAGCAGGCCAAGGCAGCATGTTGACACACGGTCTGGTTCCAGTAGCGATGTGTGAGCGAGAGTTATCCTGCTGGAAAAAACACCCCGGAATAGCGGCACAACAGGTCCAGTCACCAGATGGCCGTCCAAATTTGCTGTCAGGCTGTGTGGAGTAACCACAAGAGTACTAGTACTGTCATACGAAATCGTACCCTAGACCACGGCTCCAGGTGTAGGTCCACCAGCAGGTCTAGCACGCTGGCAGGTTGGCTGCAGGCCTTCGACTCGTTTCCTCCCAGTCGACGCACGGCCATCACCGTCACCGAGGCAGAACCACCAGCTTTCATCACAAAACACAACAGACCTCCACCCTGCCCTCGCCTGATAGCACAGAAGTCGCAGATGGCTGTGATTTGGGGTCAGTGGAATGCACGCTGCAGGGCTTCTGCCTCGTTGCTGTCCTTGAAGTGACCGATTTGTAACTGTTCGTTGTGTCACTGTGGTGGCCAACTGCTGCTCAAATTGCTGTACGATGCGCCAGAGCCATATGCAGAACACGATGGTCTTCCTATCGGTAGAGCCACGTGGCTGCCTAGAGCCTGTTCGTTTTGCGACCGTACATTCTCGTGCCACCGTTACCAACAATCATGTACAGTGACTATATTCCTGCCTAGTCTTGTCAAGTCCTTCTGCAGTATCACAGAAGGAACATCCAGCTTCTGGTAGCCCCATTACACGACCTCGTTCAAACTCAGTGAGGTGTTGATAAATGGCATCTTTGTCGTTTTAGAGCCATTCTTGACTATGAAATGATAAATGGACACCCTAGCTGCAAACAGGCGTTGATCTACTTCATTCGGGACATGTTAAAAATGTGTGCCCCGACAGGGACTCGAACCCGGGATCTCCTGCTTACATGGCAGACGCTCTATCCATCTGAGCCACCGCGGGCACAGAGCATAGTGTGCCTGCAGGGACTTATCCCTTGCACGCTCCCCGTGAGACCCACATTCCCAACATGTCCACACGACTACATTCGTAGTGCGCCTAATAGATGCAGGCGCACTATCCTCTGTGCCCTCGGTGGCTCAGATGGCTGGAGAGTCAGCCATGCAAGCAGGAGATCCCGGGTTCGAGTCCCGGTCGGGGTACACATTTTCAACATGCCCCGAATGAAGTTCAGCAACGCCTGTTTGCAGCTAGGGTGTCCATTTAGTTATTTCATTTCTAGCAAAGCTGCATGGTCATCTACGGTAACTGTTCTTTCGGGAACAGACACTACCGTCACATATATTCTTGACTATCAACTCACTACGTCGAGTCAAATGTAAGTAACACTCACGACCGTTACACAATGAGTATTTAAGGCAAAACCTTATTTGATGTTCATCGTGGCGCCACTAGCGGCACTCTTACGCCACTGGCGCCAAGTTTGGCTAGACATCATCGTTCAGATGTAGAAACACAGCTACCAACTTTCGTTTATGTTGCACAACTCCTTCCTTGGTATTGAGTTTTTTTATCTTTTTATTTTCAGTCAGTGTATGTGACGATTCCGTGACCAGGGCGTAGGTATCTTGCAACGCACGTCCAGAGACCTAAGAAGCGTGTGTCTAATCCAAGACGAATCGGTGCTGTACTGCATTCCAGAAGTGGCCCAAAACACTGAGGAAGTAGGTGTTCCTAAAGCTTTAATTCATCACAGTGTTCTTATCGTAATGACATAATAAACTGTTCCGCTGTCTTCAAGCGCTGACATTAAGTCGTCTTGACAAATTCTGACACTATCATTTCTCGTCCCTCTCCCTTCGAATGGCCTAAGAACATGGGGAGAGATTCTACCCACGCTCTCCCCTCTACTTTTCCATTTTGCTGCCTTTGTATAGAGAAGTCAGTACCGTTATTTCTGTACGAAGTCGGTCTAATAGGTTGAATGATTAAGACGGAGAATGGTGTAGTACACCAACAGACTTGGATGTATCTCCATACACAAAGATTCATTCGTTGTCAACTTTGTTGGGATCAGGCATCAGGCATCACCGGGGTGTAGAAACAAAGAAGTGAGATGTTGCCGGGACCCAAACGGAATATTTTGTACGAAGGAAGAGTTCAGCAGGTAGCAAGTACTGCACGGTACCTTCAGCGTACGGGCTATGTCGTGGCAACGAATTCCATTACACACGTTATAGTGATGTATCTACGGAAATGCTTTTGAACTTCTCGCGCTTACATTCGTAGACAGTTTAAAGTTTTCTGCACCGTTGATAATTACATTTTCCCAAGAAGGTGTCAGATTTTCTGGAGCAAACAATATCAACATTTTTCCAGTAGCCGTCGAAATCTACCTATTGAAAGAGAACAGCGAATTATTTGTCAGCGAAATCTTACGCCATCAACGAATTCCTTAATAAGACTGAACTATTAATATTGCTTAATTTTGAGTTCCATGAAATCTTAATTTCTGTACATTTGAGGTGAGTGCAAAGTGAAAATGATGTTGACGATTTTCAAATCATAGATATTACTGTATGTATTTTGTACAACTACATATTTAGGACAGTTATTGTACTAATTTGTACATGCAAATTTATTCAGTCTTATTTGGCCAACGTGGCGAATGGTACTTCACCAAAGAAACTGTGGAATGGACATTATTTCTAAGCGTATCAGATCCTGTTTCAAATATGTATTCTGTATTGTGTGTTTCTGGCACATAGCCACATTCACGGGGACAATCTCCGTACTCTAACGGAAGGAACACACATTTAATGTAAATAGAAGTCTGGTCGTTTCAAATACAACCACGTTTACCACCAGAGCGCTCTGTCTCACTCGTTCGCTCAGGTAACAGCTGTCGAGGAACGCCACTTGCCACGAAAACAAGCAAAATTTCATTACATTCAGTAATTAAATATCTGTTGTGTCCGATGACCAACACCAAACTGCAGATAGATTTAAGCAGAATACTGGAGTGTGGCGATTCTGTTAGTGATTCCTATTGATACATTGCTCCCAATTAAGGAAGCTAATCTCGCATTATTCAAACTGAATATATACGGAAAGAACTGCTTGTAGTTAGACGTCCGAAACATCTGACATTTAGTGAATTGTGCGAAAGTTCGTGTCTTTAGCTTCCATTAAGTGGCTGCAGTTTGGACGCAGTCTTACTAGTTCTGAAACCTGGATACCCGTGTCTCCGAACAACAAGGCTTTGGGAAATGGTTACAATGCAGTGTTAAGGAGTTAGATGTACCACACACTACTGCTGACTCTCCGGCATGCGTTTCGCAGTGCTTGCTGTGTTTATGGAAGTTTATGTGGGGAAAGAAGCAAGAACGAGTAGTGACGGCTATGTTAGGTCCAATCACGTGCAAATGTGGTTACCGTCTGTAACGGCAAGTGTACATGTCACAATGACCGCACTACAAACGTGAGCATTGTAGCTATCGTCGATTATTGCCGCCACCATCCCGTCTTATCGGCAAGCTATGGCCAAGGAGACACACAGGCACAGGAACTGTATGGAGCCACTGTGAGAGCGTGACGTCAAGGACACAGGATGCTGGCCGTCCACACCAAGACGCCTCCACCAGCAAGGTTGCCAGGATGTTGCGTAAAGTTACCTCAGTGTGTGTGACCTCGATGTTCTGGAACTCTTATGTGAAAGAAATGAGAGATTAATAATAAAGCACCTGGTATCAGTCTCCAATCCATTAGTCAGATTTTTGCGTAAATGAAAAAGTTGTGGCAATCATTATGCAAACAGGGAAAGTAACATTACTAAAGTTATTTCCATACTACTTTAGAAGTTAATAAATACATTATCAACTCTCTTCAACCAGAAACTCACTACAACAAGTTTGCGGCGATGATTTTCCTACGAAACTGACATACTGTTGTCTAATTTTAGACATTTGAAAATGAATTTTTGTTCTGCTAATTATTACCATTCCAACGTGTTAATCAATGGAAAAAGGTAAAGTATGCACCGAGAAACCAACAAGTAAATTTCTTTAGCTTTTTTGTCAGTCGCAACGCCTTTTGGATGTTAGATTATCTTGTAGTAATACACTGTTTTAGTTTTACACCACGGCTCTCTAACTGTACACAAATTTTAAATAGAACTTTCGTTGAACAACACTGATTTAACAAAAAAAGGAAAATCTACTGAAAATACATTGATATATACTTTGTACAATATTCTGATACCATCAAAATTATGAAATTGTTTTTAATTCTATGCCACAGCTGTTTTAGACACTCTGGAAGCTAAAGATTGCGAGAAATTTCGCGTTAACCAATATCAATTCGAAAATTCATCTGAAGACAGTACACAGAAAAAAACCGTCAGCGGTTATTTCAGAGAAATGGATTTCTGCACTAACTTTCAGTTTACATATATTTGTGTAAAAGTTAAGGCTGCTGCTTTTCTGATATACGGCTCAGAGCTCTTAAACCAAGATCGTCACCCGAACAATCAGTTTAGCCTCAGAACAGCGTTAATATTAATAAAAACGGCCAGGTGCCAGTTTGGTACAAGCTCAAGGGATCCGTACAAAATTACGTACACAGGCAGTTTATCCATTCCCGGAATCAATCTCTTACGATTTTTCTGTTAGCGACACTGATGCTGCCAAGATATCGGTCCCGGAAATTTCAAGACTTTCGAGAAAGAAATACTTTTTTCGTGCGATATAAATACAAATTAATCTATCGGATTTTTTCCTTTTGTTGTACTATGAAACTTTGGTTCTTGCCAAATTCATGATGCTGGGTCAACGGGAAGTTCCCTACAGGTTTTTATGAGTGCTTTCGAGTATGAAAATTTGAGAGAAATAGCAGTATCTTGATTCCATTGACTTGGAAGGTTTGTTTTTTTTTTTTTACATCGCCAACTTGGTAAATCTATACATTCCTGAGGCGAACGATTTTTAACGGACAGACTAGTAACAAAGTAATCTAGTAAAAGTTCCGTTTTACCGATTGAGCAAGTGAACCCTAAAAGTGACTGGTTGGATATGTCTTTGAATTAACAGTTCAATATGTGGTCAAAGTAAATATTTTACATACGTTGCATAGCGTAAAACTAAAGCTTTTTGAGAGTCCAGTCAGTTGACGATTCAAGAAAGTTACAGTATAAGTGTATTTCAAAGGCGGTAAAGTTAATTGTCCTTTACAAGAAACCCTAGCTGGTGACCGGCTGAAGTTTCTTGCTGTGTCATCTCCGCACGATCGTTACTATTTTCAGCTGTGCACTGGGTGCCCTCGACACGGCCACGTGTGACGTAGCAGCCGGCATCCTTGGAAGAAGTCCAGCAGGGCTACGGCCGGCTCTTGACCTTGGCCGACGCCGACGCCGCTTTCGCAGACAGCTCTGCAACGGCCAACTGCTTTTTGAGTAGCCTGTACCGCGGGAACACCACGACCCCCCCCCCCCCCCCCCTCTCTCTCTCTCTCTCATTCATTGTCAGATTTCTGGTGACATGGAAATAGCCCTTTCTCTACGCTTAAAATTAGCATAAAATCCGAATAAGATGTCTAACTGCGCTTCGATATGCGAAACAGACCAATGCCCCCTAAGCGCATTGAGACCTGAAGGTTGAAAATGACATTCTTGTTTAAAGATAAGCCCTAACAACATTATATGATTTACGCTTCTCAAGGAGCACATTTGTCTGTAGAATTCTCACCTAAGACATGTAATTCACTCCTTCTTGCTTAATTTTCTGAAGTCAGAGCTGCATCAAAAGGAAAGTACAGGCTGGCGCAAGGAAAACCGGCTCCGAGTACAGACTGCTACCCAAGTACGCACGAATTGTTTCCGCCACGATCACAGATACAACAACAAATAGCTAAACATGTGATAATTAGATAGTAAAGAAAGAACAAATAAGTTAATACAAAGGTCTATAAGTATCTGATCTTGTCTTTACATCACATTACATGCCGAAAAGACCTTGTGCTTGACTGCACTTCTGCGCCCGCCCTAACATTTTAACACACCCTTTACGCAACTCTGCCGCCTCTATTCACAAAATTTCATTACGAATATTGTCGTTCCGAGTCTTCTGACGTCATTAGGTTATTTTCGACTGTTTTCCGTTAGCCCTGCCCCACAGATAAGTCACAAATGATCAGGACTGCGAACGCAGTGGCCTCAATCCTTTGACAGTCCTTGCCTCCGTCAATCTCTGACGAATTCGTGAAACTGACTCGCGTGAAGTGTACAGGCCCTCCCATCGTGTTGGAAGACAAGATACGCATGTTCACGAGGGTCAACTGTGGGTAAAACTCGTCAAAGATTCGCATGTACACAGCATTGTTTAATGTTTCAAAAAATTATGGGACCCACAATCCGAGTTGCTCGCACGGCACACCACACTCTACGACTAATGAGGAACCTCTTCACGGTGGAATAATCTATAGTGACTGTTGCATAGTACCAGTTGCAATCTGAGTCCACGTGTCCTGTCAGATGAAACAAGTGTTCTTCGCTAATGAAATACAGCAGCGATTCCATTTTCAACAGAAACAATAATTCACGATTTTGTCGTATCTTCCTCGTCCAGTTCTTGGCCACACGTCATTTTGTAGGTCTTTCTTCCTGTGTGGTGTAAAACACGTTTACAGGACTTCCGCGAAACTTTCCCTTGTTACGGCAATTTACGTGTCGACTTCTTTGGGTCCTAGATCATTCATGCTCGAATATCCGCGATCACAGCAAGTGTACGAACGGACCGAGCTCTTCTTTTTTACTTCTACAATTGATTCTGTAGCACGCCACCTTGTCACCAAATCCTGTGTAACGCTCTTTGCTCATGTGGAAACACCAGGAAACTAATTTCCACAATTATCCCGCGTTTCCTTAAATGAAACCGCAGACACGTGTACGCCTTCACTATTACTATTCTTTCTTGAAGAGGATACATCTCGCTGAGATATTTACTTCACACCTTCCCAACGGCTTTCGTACTGGCAATAGAAAACGTAGTCGCAGCAGCTCGAAACTATAGATGACAATTCGCGGGCGACAAAGAGCACTCTAGTGCTGGGGACCAGTTTTCATGGGACATCCTGTAGTTTCCATACAGCTGGCTGACTACAAAAGCCAAAGTAGAGGAAAAGGCAATTAATTACGGAAGTTTAACATGCCATTAGCTTTACAATTTGCTATGCTCAGCCTAGGTGTAGACCATGGAGGTGTACGTGACTGGACCTCTTGTATAGGTGGTAAAGGCAAGGACTCCACTTCAGACAGAAGAGATTCGACGCGAACTGAAATTTTGAGCCCTGACCTGGGCCACCGATGAGGGAGGTGAACCGCCGTACATGGGAAAAGGAGAGTAATTCAGATGCTCAGGAGAACTATGGCCATGTGCTACATAACTGGTCAGCACTTGTGCACACCTAACCTTCAATGGAGGGACTCCAGCCTCCACCAGGACGCTGGTCACTGGGCTCTTCCTAAATGCTCCTGTTGCTAGTCGCTCACAACAGTGGTGCACTGGGTCGAGTAAAGGCAATGCTGAGGGCGCCGCCGAACCACAAACCAGACTCCCATAGTCAAGGCTAGATTCAAAAAAGGCTCTGTAGAGCTGCAGCAGCGTAGAGCGATCTGCACCCCAGTTGGTGTTGCTCGGGCAGTGAAGGGCACTGAGGTACTACCAGCACCACCACTTAAAGCTGACAAAAGGTGAGGAAGCCAAGTCAATCGGGCGTCGAAAACAAGTCCTAAAAGTCGGTATGTCTCCACTGCAGCGAGAGGATGGTCAGTAGGGTAAAGTGCTGGTTCAGGATGAATGGTACGACGCCGACAGAAGTGCACAACACACGACTTTGCGGCCGAAAAGTGGACACCGTGGGCTAGAGCCCATGACTGCGCCTTGTCGATGGCTACCTGTAGGCACCGCCCAGCAACACCAGTACTGGCGGAGCAGTATGAAATGCAGAAGTCGTCTGCATACAGAGAAGGTGAGACGGACGGCCCTACAGCTGCTACTAGACCATTAATGGTCACTAAAAATAGAGATACACTCAATACAGAGCCCTGCAGAACCCCATTCTCCACCCAGCCCCAGACACCCCACTCAGCAGGTCGTGTCTTAAGCTTTTCGCAAATCGAGAAAGACTGCAACCAGGTGTTAGCATCTGGAAAAGGCTGTTCGGATGGCAGACTCGAGGGACACAAGATTATCGGTGGTAGAGAGACCCTGGCGGAAACCGCCCTGGCATAGAGCCAGTAGGCCACGTGACTCCAGGACTCAACCCAACTGCCGACTTACCGTACGTTCTAATAGCTTACCAAGAACGGTGGTGAGGCTGATGGGCTGATAGCAATCTACATCAAGCGGGATTTTACCGGGTTTCTGCAGGGGAATGATAGTGCTCTCCCGCCATTGCGATGTAAAGAAGCCATCGCACCAGATCCAGTTGAAGATGACGGGGAGATATCGTTTGTAGTCTGACGAGAGATGTTTGATCATGTGGCTGTGGATCCGACCTGGCACAGGAGCTGTGTTGGGGCAATGTGCCAGGACGCTGAGGCGCTCCCACTCTGTAAACGGTTCACTGTGACGTTCACTTCCATCCGCCATTTGAGGGTGTGAAATGCTGGGGGATAATTCTCTGACGCAGAGGCTCGAGCATAGTGCTCAGCAAAATTGCTAGGCACTTGCACTTGCGCCGGTAGATAACACGCCATTGATGTCGATGCCAGTAACACCTGTCGCGGTTTGGTACCCACAAACACGTCTGATCTTCGTACAGACTTGGGAAGGTGACGTATGGCACCCAATGGCCGAGACACTCCTGCTTCCGTCTTTTTATAAGCTGGCGAACGCGGGATGGAGCCGTTTAAAAACTATTAGGTGTTCTAGGGAAGGGTTCCACGTATGTCTCTGTAGAGCTCGCCGACGCTCTTTAATGGCCTCACCGATTTCCGGCGATCACCAAGGTACTGACTCTCGTCGGGGGCACTCTAAAGAACAAGGGATAGTGTTTTCCGCCGCAGAAACGAACGTTCTAGTGACCTGCTCAACTACCACATCGATGGTAGCATGTGGGGCAAATTCAACGGTTACAGCAGAGGAGAAAGCTTCCCAGTCTGCCTTGTTTAAAGCCCATCTTGGTAGACGCCTGTGGGAATGGTACTAGGGGAGTGACACGAAGATGGGAAAGTGGTCACTACCACAAAAGTCATTCTGGGCTCTCCAGTGGACAGATGGGAGAAGTCCTGGGCTGCAGAGGGATAAATCAATGGCTCATTAAGTGCCATAAGCCACACTGAAGTGTGTGGAGGCCCCAGGGGGTATTGCACCACCTGGAGGAAGATATACATTGCAGACAGTTATTTCTTGTGTCATCCTTATCCTGACAGCCACAGCTTCGAGAAGGCTGCCTTCGAGAAGGCTTTGAAGGGGCACAAGTTCACTACGTACTGGGTTTAGGACAAGACGCAAACTCCGCCTGACACTATTATATTTGCTACAGTTCTTGTAATATCCCCCTGTAGCTGTGAAGGGTAGGAGTTCGCATTGCCGGGAACCAAGTTTCCTGGAGGGCAATGCAGAAAGCAGGTGTAAAGCTGAACATTTACCATACCTCAGCCAGGTGGTGGACAAAACTGCAGCAATTCCACTGGAGGATGACGTTATCAAGACTCTGGGAAGTCGTGAAGTATGCAAGGAGGAGAAGGCTACACCTCAGGGTCAGCTGCTGCCAGCGACTGAGTATCTGTATTCATTCCTATTGTGGATGAGATCAGTAATATCCAGGTCCTCAGGGGACACCGAGATCTCCACCTCATCCACAGGTGCAGAATTGGTAGGGAGTGGTGGTGTTGGTGCCACCAAAGGGTCCTTTTTCTTAGCAGACTTCTTTGTTTGCTTGCGCTCTCGCTTCTCTGTAGGGGCTTGCTGGGAGGACTTCTCTGAAGTAGCTTCAGGCACAGAGGAAGACCATGAAGCTCTTTGTTCAGCAGCTTTTGGCTCATTTAGCCACTGGCAAGTGTCTAGTGTGGCATTAGTGGAGACCTTGGGGAGGGAGGGTCCCAAGGGACCCCTTCCGCACAAGAGGAGCTGGAGAAAGCTGTTGCTTCTCCAGCTGGGGGGAGGAGACCAATGTCCCCTGCATTTGGAGGGGGGGGGGGGGGGGCTTGCTCCAAAAGTAGGTACTTTGAGAGCAATGGAAGGAGATTTTTCCAGCTACCACCAAGAGCAGATGTAGTCTGGAGGCCCAGAGGGCGTTCTGTTCGTGGCAAAGAGTGTGGTATGGCTGGAACTTGTGATGGCGATGGTAATGTAGCTGCAGCATATGTGGATGTCAACTGAATGGGGTGTAATCGTCCAGATTTACGTTTAGACTGTGTAAGTCAACTGGTCCAGGGTCTTGTACTCCATGATTTTCCGCTCCTTTTGGGGTACTGTGCAGTCTGGCGAGCAGGGGGAGTGCTGCTCTCCACATTTGATACAAGTGGGAGGTGGCGCACAGTTTGTGTTTGGATGCAGTGGCAGTCTCGACATGTGTCCGAATTTCCAGCACTTCAAGTACTGCATAGGGGGAGAGATGTATGGTTTAAAGTCGCAGAGGTAAAGCATCACCTTGACTTTTTCAGGCAATGAATCACCCTTGAAGGCCAAGATGAAGGCACTGGTAGCAACCCTGTTGTCTTTGGGTCCCCTGTAAATGCGACGAATGAAATACACAGCCCACCATTCTAGATTGGTGCGGAGCCTGTCGTCAGACTGCAAGAGGAGGTCACGATGGAAAATAATCCCCTGGACCACGTTGAGGCTTTTCTGAGGAGTGACAAACAGGAATATCACCCAGCCAATCACAAGCCAGTAACGCCTCGGATTCGGATGGGGATGATGTATGAATCAAGACTGCACAGCTTCTCATATTGGACAGTGCTATTTTTGTTATGGTTTTACGGCGCAAAACTGCCAAGGTCATTAGCGCCCGGTCTGTCACTTAGGAAAAGGTAAAAAAACAAAAAACTAAACTGGAAACCAGCAGCAATGGGAACGAAACACAAACAATTGGAGAAACTAAAAACAGAAGGAAAGCTTAAAAAACCACATAGAAGGGGGTTGGTTGTCCCCAAAAAGAGCTTCAAATGACTGACATCTAACTGGCACTAATGAAATCGAGAACGCGATCGGCCGAGCGCGTCATCTGCTAAAATGGACGATATATCAGGCGACAGCTGTAGACGGGCGCGTAAAGGAGTAAAATAGGGGCACTCGAGTAAAAGGTGTCCCACCGTCCACAGTTAAGAGCAGTGGGGACAGAGCGGGGAAGGATCGCCGCTTAAAAGATGTCGATGGCTAAAAAGACAGTGCCCTATCCGGAGTCTACTTAAAATTACCTCCTCCCGACGACGCGTTCGGGAGGAAGAGGTCCAAGCGCAGGGAAGAGCTTTCACGTCCCGCAATTTATTATTGGGAAGTGTCGACCAATGTGCGTGCCATAAAAGAACAACACGACGACATAAAACATTCCGTAGATCGACGAAGGGAATCGTGCAAATAGCTGGCCGAAGAATTTTTTTTTTTTTTTGTGGTTTTAGGGCGCACAACTTCAACGGTCATTAGCGTCCAGACTACGTTAGGAATGCACCGCGAGTCAAGTTTAAAACAGCAACGAAACGGAAAACACGATAAAAGACAGACTGACAGGCATAGGATTAAAAAAGAAAACAACATAATCAAATGTCCTTTGAGAGGGTTGTCAAATTGATAAAATGAAGAACGCGAGCAGCTGCTCGTGGGGCATCCGCTAAAATGGCTTCTACAGTACAGGGCAGGCCAAGATCAAGACGCAGGGTGTTAAAATCCGGACAGGACGTTAAAATGTGGCGGACCGTCAGCAATTGCCCACATGGGCAGAACGGCGCCGGCGCAGCCGTCAGCAGATGGCGATGGCTGAACCGGCAGTGTCCAATTCGTAACTGGGCCAAAACTACCTCCTCCCGCCGAGAAGGGCGTGAGGAGGACGTCCAAGCCACGGGAAGAGGTTTTAAGGCCCGAAGCTTGTTGTCGGTAAGTGCAGCCCAATCGGCATGCCACAGCGACACAACGCGCCGACAAATGACCCTGCTAAAATCGGACGAAGGGACACAACAAGAAGCTGTCCGAGGCTGGAGGACCGCAGCCTTGGCCGCGGCATCTGCAGCTTCGTTCCCAGGGATACCGACATGGCCAGGAACCCACATAAAGCCAACCGGAGAACCGACGTCCACCAGCTGCTGAAGAGAGCGTTGGATCCGGTGCACGAAAGGGTGAACCGGGTACGGATCACCGAGGCTCTGGATAGCGCTCAGGGAATCGGAGCAGATGATATATCCAGAATGTCGGTGGCGGCAGATGTAAGGAACAGCCTGGTAGAGGGCAAAGAGCTCAGCTGTGAAGACCGAACAATGGCCATGGAGCCGGTATTTGAAACATTGTGCCCCGACAATAAAAGAACACCCGACCCCGTCATTGGTCTTAGAGCCATCTGTATAAATGAAGGTCATATTAATGAACTTCGAACGAAGTTCGACAAAACGGGAGTGGTAGACCGAACCGGGGGTAACCTCCTTCGGGAGCGAGCAGAGGTCAAGGTGGACGCGAACCTGAGCCTGGAGCCAAGGTGGCGTGTGGCTCTCGCCCACTCGAAAGGTTGCAGGGAGTGAAAAATTAAGGTGTTGAAGGAGGCGACGAAAGCGAACTCCAGAGGGTAGCAGGGCAGAGACATACAACCCGTATTGACTGTCGAGAGAGTCATCAAAAAAGGAACGATAAGACGGGTGGTCGGGCATTGCCAGTAGCCGACAGGCATACCGACAAAGCAGTATATCGCGCCGGTAGGTGAGTGGCAACTCACCAGCGTCAGCATGAAGACTCTCGACGGGACTAGTATAAAACGCTCCGATCGCAAGTCGTAAACCCCGATGTTGTATGGAGTTGAGGCGGCGTAAGATGGATGGCCGTGCAGAGGAGTATACGAAGCTCCCATAATCCAGCTTGGAGCGGACGATCGAGCGATATAGGCGAAGTAGGACGGTTCGATCCGCTCCCCACGACATACCACTGAGAACATGGAGGACATTTAGAGAACGGGTAAAACGGGCAGCCAAATGTGACACATGTGGAGACCAACTAAGTTTCCTGTCAAATGTAAGACCTAAAAATTTTGTTGTCTCCACGAATGGGAGATCAACGGGACCAAGTCGTAAGGACGGTGGGAGAAACTCTTTGTAGCGCCAGAAGTTAATACAGACCGTCTTCTCGGCAGAAAAACGGAAGCCATTGGCGACACTCCAGGAGTAAAGACGGTCAAGAGAACGCTGAAGACAGCGCTCCAGAAGACACGTACGCTGCGCGCTGCAATAGATGGTAAAATCGTCCACGAAAAGGGAGCCTGATACATCAGCTGGGAGGCAATCCATTATTGGATTGATCGCTATGGCGAAGAGAGCAACGCTCAAAACTGAGCCCTGTGGCACCCCATTCTCCTGGCGAAAGGTGTGACAGGACAGAACCCACACGTACCCTGAACTGTCGATTCATTAGAAAGGAACGAATAAAAAGAGGGAGGCGACCGCGAAGGCCCCATGTATGCATGGCGCGGAGAATGCCCGCTCTCCAACAGGTGTCGTAAGCCTTCTCCAAATCAAAGAACACAGCCGCGGTCGGGCGCTTCCGCAAGAAGTTATTCATAATGAAGGTCGACAAGGTAACCAGATGGTCAACAGCAGAGCGGCGCCTACGAAATCCACATTGTACATTGCTAAGTAGGCGTCGAGACTCGAGCAGCCAAACCAATCGAGAGTTAACCATTCGCTCCATCACTTTACAGACACAGCTGGTAAGCGAGATGGGTCGATAACTGGAAGGCAAGTGCTTGTCCTTCCCCGGCTTAGGAATCACGACAACAATAGACTCGCGCCAGCATGCGGGAACATGTCCCTCAATCCAGATGCGATTGTAAATACGAAGAAGAAAACCTTTACCCGCAGGAGAAAGGTTCTTCAGCATCTGAATATGAATAGAATCAGGCCCTGGAGCGGAGGACCGTGATCGGCCAAGTGCGTTTTCGAGTTCCCGCATGGTGAATGGGGCATTATAACTTTCACGATTCGAGGAACGGAAGTTAGGTGGCCTAGCCTCCTCTGCCTGTTTGCAGGGGAGGAAGGTAGGGTGGTAATGAGCGGAGCTCGAAACCTCTGCGAAAAAGCGGCCGAAGGCATTGGAGACAGCCTCAGGGGCCACAAGGACGTCATTCGCGACCGTCAAGCCAGAAACTGGTGAGTGGACCTTAGTGCCAGATAGCCGGCGCAGGCTACCCCAGACAACAGAAGGAGTAAAACTGTTGAAGGTGCTTGTGAAAGCAGCCCAGCTGGCTTTCTTGCTTTCTTTAATAATACGACGACACTGTGCACGTAATCGCTTATAATTGATACAATTCGCCACTGTAGGCTGGCGTTTAAAAGTGCGTAAAGCACGTCGACGAGCACGTAAAGCGTCTCTACATGCCGCAGTCCACCAGGGGACCGGTACGCGACGTGGAGAAGAAGTAGGGTGAGGGATGGAATATTCAGCAGCAGTGAGAATGACTTCCATGAGGTGTGTGACCTGACTATCGCAGCTTGTGAAGGTTTGATCCTGAAAGGTCGCCCTGGAAGAGAAGAGCCCCCAGTCTGCTTTGGAGATGGTCCAACTAAATGAGCACGGAGAGGGGGTATGATGCAGGAGATGGATAACACACAGGAAGTGGTCGCTCTAACATGTATCAGAAAGTGCATACCACTCGAACCGGCGTGGAAGTTGGGGAGTACATATAGAGAGGTCTAAATGGGAATAGGTGTGAAATGTGTCCGAAAGAATAGTAGGGGCGCCAGTATTGAGGCAGACAACATTGAGCTGGTTGAAAAGGTCTGCTAACAGGGAGCCCCTCGGGCAGGATGCTGGAGAGCCCCAAAGGGGATGGTGGGCATTGAAGTCTCCAGTTAACAAAAATGGTGCAGGTAGCTGAGCAATAAGTTGCATCATGTCTGCCCTGGTAACGGCAGACGACGATGGAGTGTAAACGGTACAAATGTAAAATGTAAAAGTGGGGAGAGTAATGCGGATGGCAACTGCCTGCAGGCCGGTGTGCAACGTGATGGGATCGTAGTAAATATCATCCCGGACCAGCAACATAACCCCTCCATGAGCTGGGATACCTACCACAGGGGGTAGGTCGAAACGCACAGAGGTGTAGTGTGCCAAGGCAATTTGATCGCATGGGCGTAGCTTCGTTTCCTGGAGGGCTACGACGAGCGGACGGTGCAAGCGAAGCAGCAACTTCAAGTCCTCTCGGTTGGAGCGAATGCTGCGAATACTCCAGTGAATAAGTGCCATCGTAAGAAAAAAGGAAGATTAAAGAAGGGGTCACCTCGAAGGCCGCTGAGGGCCTGGCTTCGAGCGAGCACTGCCGCCGCTATCAGTAGGCGGACAGTCATCGTCCATTGGTTCTATAGGTTCATCGGCCATCTTGGTAAAATGGCCGGGAGGGGGAGCTTCCTCCGCCGGTGAACGGCCATATGTTCGGCTACCAGCGGTGCGGCCAGGCGAAACGGATGACGGCCTGGGGCGGCAACCGCTGGGTGGCGCAGGAGAAGAAATGCGCCGTGGCGGAGAAGGAGAACTGTGCTTCCTATTTGCCTTCTTGGAAGGTCGTTTGGTGGAAGTACCGGACGAAGGCTGGGAGGTCGAGGTACGTAGGAAGTCTGCACGGGACGGATCCTTCTTGAAGGCCCGTGCATCCGACTTCTGGGTCTTCGTCTTAGCAGAAGCTGATGAAGGGGCTGGTGTCTGTGGGGTGATGGGACGAAGAGGAGACGTCGACCGCGCGATCTTAGCACTGGCCGAACGGACGACCGTGGTGCTGAAGGTCAGATCGCAGGTCTGGGTTGCCACCTCCCTGGTAGTCCGAGGAGAGGCGGGGACAGTACTGTATTTCCCCGCTGGGAGCAACGTGGGCTTCCTACTAGCCAATAGTTTACGAGCAGCCGAGGTACACACTTTCTCTTTAACCCGAATTTCTTGGCTACAGCGTTCTTCCTTATAGACAGGACAGTCGCGGGAGGATGCGGCATGGTCACCCTGACAGTTCACACAACGAGGAAACGGAGGTGGACAGTCACCCTCATGGGCATCCCTGCCACAAGTGACACATTTAGCCGCATTGGAACAAGACTGTCGAGTGTGATTGAAACGCTGACACTGGTAGCAGCGCGTAAGTGTCGGGACATAGGGGCGAACAGAAATAACCTCGTAGCCCGTCTTGATGCGCGATGGCAGCTTAACACTATCAAAGGTCAAGAAAAGTGTCCGGGTCAGTACAAGGTCATTGTTGACCTTTTTCATGACCCTATGGACAGCCGTCACGCCCTGCTCAGCGAGGAAAGATTGAATCTCCTCGTCAGTCAAGCCGTCGAGGGATCTAGTATAGACCACACCACGAGACGAATTCAAAGTTCGGTGAGCCTCCACCCGGACAGGGAACGTGTACACGAGTGTGGCCCGAAGCAGTTTTTGTGCCTGAAAGGCGCTCCTAATTTCGAGTAATAAGGTACCATTACGCAACCTGGTACAAGATTTAACAGATCCAGCTATGCCATCTACGCCCTTCTGGATAACGAAAGGGTTGACAGAGGAAAAATCCTTTCCGTCCTCAGATCGAGAAACGACGAGGAACTGTGGGGCAGGCGGTAGTACTTTTGTCACTGGTAGCTGGTCACGTTTCCGTTTTTGGGCAGAAGTCGAGAGAGATGGAGTGGAATCCATTGCGGAGGAATCCATGATTGCCAGCGTCTCCGATGGCGCGCTCCTTCCTTGTGGGGACCCTCTTCCCGCCTTAGGTGAATGTTTACACCTCAGGTCACACCTCCCGAGAAACAGACTGAGGGACCAATCGGCATGGTCAGAAGCTATCAGCTCAGGCAATCACCCCTCCACGGGCCTGGCCTTTACCAGGGGGTACGCGCGTGCCTTACATGTCTACCCAGGGCGGGGAATTACGCGTTACCCCGTCACCGGCTACGCGTGCGAACGCGTGGGTCGGCCTTCAGGCGCAGGCAGGGAGAGGCAGGGAGAGGCAGGGAGAGGCAGGGAGAGGCAGGGAGAGGCAGGGAGAGGCAGGGAGAGGCAGGGAGAGGCAGGGAGAGGCAGGGAGAGGCAGGGAGAGGCAGGGAGAGGCAGGGAGAGGCAGGGAGAGGCAGGGAGAGGCAGGGAGAGGCAGGGAGAGGCAGGGAGAGGCAGGGAGAGGCAGGGAGAGGCAGGGAGAGGCAGGGAGAGGCAGGGAGAGGCAGGGAGAGGCAGGGAGAGGCAGGGAGAGGCAGGGAGAGGCAGGGAGAGGCAGGGAGAGGCAGGGAGAGGCAGGGAGAGGCAGGGAGAGGCAGGGAGAGGCAGGGAGAGGCAGGGAGAGGCAGGGAGAGAGAGGACAGACTGTCTCAAACGCCGAGGCGCAAACGCCGAGGCGGAGACCAGAGAAGGCAATGAGGAGAAGGCAATGAGGAGAAGGCAATGAGGAGAAGGCAATGAGGAGAAGGCAATGAGGAGAAGGCAATGAGGAGAAGGCAATGAGGAGAAGGCAATGAGGAGAAGGCAATGAGGAGAAGGCAATGAGGAGAAGGCAATGAGGAGAAGGCAATGAGGAGAAGGCAATGAGGAGAAGGCAATGAGGAGAAGGCAATGAGGAGAAGGCAATGAGGAGAAGGCAATGAGGAGAAGGCAATGAGGAGAAGGCAATGAGGAGAAGGCAATGAGGAGAAGGCAATGAGGAGAAGGCAATGAGGAGAAGGCAATGAGGAGAAGGCAATGAGGAGAAGGCAATGAGGAGAAGGCAATGAGGAGAAGGCAATGAGGAGAAGGCAATGAGGAGAAGGCAATGAGGAGAAGGCAATGAGGAGAAGGCAATGAGGAGAAGGCAATGAGGAGAAGGCAATGAGGAGAAGGCAATGAGGAGAAGGCAATGAGGAGAAGGCAATGAGGAGAAGGCAATGAGGAGAAGGCAATGAGGAGAAGGCAATGAGGAGAAGGCAATGAGGAGAAGGCAATGAGGAGAAGGCAATGAGGAGAAGGCAATGAGGAGAAGGCAATGAGGAGAAGGCAATGAGGAGAAGGCAATGAGGAGAAGGCAATGAGGAGAAGGCAATGAGGAGAAGGCAATGAGGAGAAGGCAATGAGGAGAAGGCAATGAGGAGAAGGCAATGAGGAGAAGGCAATGAGGAGAAGGCAATGAGGAGAAGGCAATGAGGAGAAGGCAATGAGGAGAAGGCAATGAGGAGAAGGCAATGAGGAGAAGGCAATGAGGAGAAGGCAATGAGGAGAAGGCAATGAGGAGAAGGCAATGAGGAGAAGGCAATGAGGAGAAGGCAATGAGGAGAAGGCAATGAGGAGAAGGCAATGAGGAGAAGGCAATGAGGAGAAGGCAATGAGGAGAAGGCAATGAGGAGAAGGCAATGAGGAGAAGGCAATGAGGAGAAGGCAATGAGGAGAAGGCAATGAGGAGAAGGCAATGAGGAGAAGGCAATGAGGAGAAGGCAATGAGGAGAAGGCAATGAGGAGAAGGCAATGAGGAGAAGGCAATGAGGAGAAGGCAATGAGGAGAAGGCAATGAGGAGAAGGCAATGAGGAGAAGGCAATGAGGAGAAGGCAATGAGGAGAAGGCAATGAGGAGAAGGCAATGAGGAGAAGGCAATGAGGAGAAGGCAATGAGGAGAAGGCAATGAGGAGAAGGCAATGAGGAGAAGGCAATGAGGAGAAGGCAATGAGGAGAAGGCAATGAGGAGAAGGCAATGAGGAGAAGGCAATGAGGAGAAGGCAATGAGGAGAAGGCAATGAGGAGAAGGCAATGAGGAGAAGGCAATGAGGAGAAGGCAATGAGGAGAAGGCAATGAGGAGAAGGCAATGAGGAGAAGGCAATGAGGAGAAGGCAATGAGGAGAAGGCAATGAGGAGAAGGCAATGAGGAGAAGGCAATGAGGAGAAGGCAATGAGGAGAAGGCAATGAGGAGAAGGCAATGAGGAGAAGGCAATGAGGAGAAGGCAATGAGGAGAAGGCAATGAGGAGAAGGCAATGAGGAGAAGGCAATGAGGAGAAGGCAATGAGGAGAAGGCAATGAGGAGAAGGCAATGAGGAGAAGGCAATGAGGAGAAGGCAATGAGGAGAAGGCAATGAGGAGAAGGCAATGAGGAGAAGGCAATGAGGAGAAGGCAATGAGGAGAAGGCAATGAGGAGAAGGCAATGAGGAGAAGGCAATGAGGAGAAGGCAATGAGGAGAAGGCAATGAGGAGAAGGCAATGAGGAGAAGGCAATGAGAAGAAGGCAATGAGAAGAAGGCAATGAGAAGAAGGCAATGAGAAGAAGGCAATGAGAAGAAGGCAATGAGAAGAAGGCAATGAGAAGAAGGCAATGAGAAGAAGGCAATGAGAAGAAGGCAATGAGAAGAAGGCAATGAGAAGAAGGCAATGAGAAGAAGGCAATGAGAAGAAGGCAATGAGAAGAAGGCAAGGAGAAGAAGGCAAGGAGAAGAAGGCAAGGAGAAGAAGGCAAGGAGAAGAAGGCAAGGAGAAGAAGGCAAGGAGAAGAAGGCAAGGAGAAGAAGGCAAGGAGAAGAAGGCAAGGAGAAGAAGGCAATGAGAAGGCAAGGAGATTTTGCAGGGGAAAGTGTAAGGAAGACAGTGAGGTGGAGAAGAGCAAAGAAAGGAACCAACCAAAGGAAGGAAGAAACGAGAAGTGAAAAAGCAAAATGACCGCAAAGAGAGGTCGTGGAACCGTCCGTCTCCGGACGCAGGCGCTAACTACCCCCTTGATGGGGAGGGACTCCTTTTAGTCGCCTCTTACGACAGGCAGGAATACCTCGGGCCTATTCTAATCCCCGGACCCGCAGGGGGGTGGCCGAAGAAGAGAGACTGTAACCTTGGCCGCAATATCGGCCGCCTCATTTCCACAGATACCAACGCGTCCTGGGATCCAGAGGAACGCAACCGAGAGGCCCCCCAAGTGGAGCAAGCGTAGGCAGTCCTGAATCCGGTGGACCAGAGGGTGGACGGGGTATAGAGCTTGGAGACTGAGGAGAGAGCTGAGAGAATCTGAACAGATAACATACTGTACCCACTGATCGCGACGGATGTATTGGACAGCCTGGAGAACAGCGTAAAGCTCTGCAGTATAAACCAAACACTGGTCGGGAAGCCGAAATCGATTTTGAGTGTCGCCAACAATATAGGCACTCCCAACACCAAACCATGTTTTTGAGCCATCAGTGTAAATAAATGTGGATTCCTTCATTTGTGCACATAGAGCAGAAAATGCCCGACGATAAACAAGCGAAAGGGGTACCATCCTTGGGAAACTGACAAAGGTCACGGAGCAGGCAGGTCCGGGGACGGAGCCAAGGTTGTGCTGTACCCGAAGTTGTCAAGAAAGTTTTAGGAAAGCGCAAAGAAAACAAAGGAGCCGTCGACGGAAGCGGACTCCCCGTGGTAGTAGGGAGGAATGGCGGCCTGCATATCCTAAATCCAAGGAGGTTGCATGGGGGCTTAATTAAAATAAAATGCAAATAATTTTAATTTTTTGATTTAGTAGTTTGTCCGATTACGAAGTCTCGTAACGGTTGGCCCTGACTAGTATTATTACGCAATCTGACTGCATACAACAACAACAAAGAATGAAATGGAAATTTTCATTAACACAATTAATTAAGTCCCCAGCAACTATAAAACCTACGAAACCAAAGCACAAGTGTAACTGTTCTGTGTGTGGAAGTATGACTCAACGTACGCATCTGGCACGGTTCTTCTTCAACAACACAAGAAATTTTAAATATCATTTATACTGATTAATTACAGAAAATACAAATACCATAATTACTCAAGAAAACCAGAATTACACTCTAATACAAGAACACAAGCCAGATGCTTGTAATGACGCATTATTCAGGACATTGAAATAATGAGAAAGAAAAGAAAAGTAGTTTGTTACCTTAATTTATATTGATGAAAAGCACTCTAGACATTACAATCTCTCCACACCGACTCGCTACTATCACATCTCAACAAGAACTTTTCAGTATCACATCTCAGCAAGCACTGCCTACTAGCTCATCTCAACAAACACTCCTCACTACGACATCTCAGCACTGACTACCACGAGTTCTCTCAAAGCACTGCCCACTAAGAGTTCTCAATAATCACTGCCAGTGGAGGCGGCGGAACAATACTCTCTAGCGCGATCTCTGGCGCTGTGGCTCAGTGTAGCCACCTTTCATATGCCCTTCCTCCACAGGCTAGAATTTGATGGTATTTTTGCCAGCATTGGCGGTGAAAATACCACCAAATTCGTCAAAAAAAATACAGACAAAAATAAAAGATAATATTAATGTGTAAATATCATATAACTAGATAAAATTTTGGCTTTGCACTGACCTTTCAATAACCTAATATATAAAATACAGTAAGCAATACAAATTCTTTCATACATGTGACTTTACATAATAGTTTACACAAGTATTATGTGGTTAAACAGTTCAATCAATAGCGTCAGCAATGACGAATATGTGCAGGTAAGAGTCTCATAACTTTTCACAAACAGTAATACACAAAAAAATCAGTTTATACAAATATTCAAATAAACGCTTTCCATAGCTCAAGAATAAGCAGTTGACAGTTCCAGCAGTAGCACCCAGCAATGGTCAACAGGTGCAAAAACCAACAAGTGACATTTTTTCAGTAGAAACAGTCCATCAGTGGCACCCAGTAATGTTGAATAGGTGCCGACACCAACAAGTAACACCATTTCAGTATAAGCAGTTCCATCAGTGGCACCAGCAATGTTGAACAGGTGCAGACCGCAGTCCATAATATTCACTTTCACTAATCACACTGTTCATCAGCAGAAATTAAACATGACTAAATGTCACACATCATGTTGAAAAGTGCAGCACCATCACTAATCAGACAGTTCAGGCATGAACAATAGTTTGAATACACATACAATGCTTTTACACTAAACATACAAATCATAACAAACACACAAATGATATCAGATAATTGTCCTATTAACTATTACAATACACAAATACCAGTAAACCTATAATATTTATGGGTGTCAGTGCAAGCCACAACAAACAAGTAAAATAATATTTAGGAGATAGGTTGGGATCACTTCTCTGGGATTATAAAAGGAAAACACACAAAACACACTCATCTTTCATCCACATTAGTGCTACTGTGTAATTGAATAGTGTTAACTGTGTAAATGCAATTCTGTCAAAATTTTATGTTCATCATGTGTATCAAGTAGTAGTGGCAGCAATGTATAACAGTCAATAATAGTTAGTCAACGTCATAGTCATCATGTCAAGACCAATGTTTGCCAAGCCAGATCAAAATGTACGGTTGCTGAACAACTGTCAGTGAGCCAAGATATGCAAATACTTCCTCTCTTCAAAAAAAGTATATACTGCTTAGTGATTTAACAAAGTGTGTGTGTAGACAATCTTCCTTCTACTTGAGTGTTCTAGTCTGCCATCTTTATCCTCCTTGTTCCATATAGACCAATAAAAAAAAATATGCTCCTCACTTACTTCACCTCTTATCCACCAAAACCCCAATAATCATCAGCATCACATAATCTCAATACTTCAATAATACTTCTTCAATACGTCGATCATCAATATCATTTACCTTACCTCTTGTCCACGAAAACTCCAATAATCATCAACTTCACATAATCTCAATACCTCAATCATACCTCTTCAATACGTCGATATATATAACCTCATTGCCAATATCATTTCACTTCCATAACAACTCTTTCCTCTAGTCAGTCTCCTCGAACAAGTGCAGACAAAATCCTAATGCAAACCTCAATTCATCATCTCATACAATCCGAAGACACAATGTCAACACACAACCTCTCGTGTAATCCATCTGATCCAAATCTGCTACTCATTATAAATTATAAGATCCATTTTGTTTACCTTGTCCATCATTAAATAAAAGAAATGCGTACATGACCTCTAACAGACATAGTTCGAATAACTCTCAGTAATTAATTACGATTACGGAGTGTGAATGATCATAATATTTCACAGTGTGTACACCACTTCAAGAATCATGGAAGAAGCAAACATGTGGAGTATTTCTTGTGTCAAGTGTCACTTCCTATTTCAATTACTCACGAAAAATGCAGTGTAATAACTGTCTATGGTCTAAACCTAGTGTTGGTATGTCATGTCGTTATCTTCCTTCCTATTAGCATAAATTTATACAGCTTCCATAAAACCTCCAGCTCATGTGACTTCTATGAAGTTTCTCGTACTAATGTCGTTCGTCGAATTATAGCAGTTCGTTTTCTTATCTTAAAAATATAAAGCACTGAGCGTAAGCAAAACATGCAATAGCGAGTAAATATACCAGTAGAGAACAGAATGTCAACAAGTGGATGCAGCACAATCCCTACAACGAGGCTCTGCCAAGCAAACAATCTATAATTAATACCACAGTGTAACCTAAACTCTATGTTCGTACACACTATATCAGCATTTCTATATTCTAAATTAAAGACTAGTTATGACAACAAAACAGAAGTGTGTAAATATGCAATCCATACGCACAGCAGCAAAAATATATCTTACGTAATAAACAAGTCATTAGCATCATTCAGCATAAGCAAATAAATGTTCATATGTAATCTTAAGTAAACATGAAGGCGCAAGCAGATAAATCACAAAGTGTAACCTACATACCTAACTACAGTCAGCACAATTAATCAGGTGACAATTATAATTTAAATAAATAAGCACAGCAGGCACATAATAGAAAAATATGACATCAGTGAAAAAGCAGTGCAGCCAAGCAATGCATAATATATACAAATAACAAGCCTGTTCATTAATCAATAATTGTCAAAATCAGCAAATGTACACAAGCACGTCGCTTCACAAGTAAATTCATAGAACATGAAATTTAGCACAAAGTATGAATCACGTAATCGCAAGCAGCAAATAACGTCTAAAGTACGTACCTAAGTGGAAATATGTTACCTGAAAAATAAACTTAATTAATAGTTACCCTTTTTAGTTTATTACTTTTTTCTTCGAAATTACATTCTTCCTGAAATTTTCTCCAAAGCAAGTCGTCTTAACGTCGGACACGCACAGAATTTACCTGAAGGTCTTAAATATTTTACACAACCGTATCCTGAAAAATACTGAACGTTAATAACATAATTTATAAAGTCACCATAGCTTTATACAGAATTTAGTCGGAGAAATTAGACTGTGTATTTGTTTACGTCTGTCAGTGCATTCGCACTGAGCGCTCGATCAGCTGTAGGCGCGTGACGTAGAAAGTGATTGATTGCGGTCAACGACTGCCTTGTGCGGCGCGCAGGCTTCACTGTTACTTTGAGTACGCGCCGCCGCCAGAACACGGCGCGGTATCCTTGTATTCTCCGCATGTTTACATGTAGCTGTTAGTTTCTCACAAGTATGTCATTCCACAAAAAATTTTTACGTTCGATATATGATGTATTCCCTTAGAGCGTCGAGATTTAAGAGTTTCTACTTCAACAGTGTTATCATGGATAATTTTGCGAATCCTATATGGACTGTTATAAAGCAGAAAAAATTTGCGACATAAGCCTTTTCCTTTATGAGACAAACGATGAGACTTAATTAACATCTTTTGACCAACTGACAGTTTTTAAACGACCAGGACGTTTAGCTGATTTCTCTCTTCTAGCAGCCGCAGATGCAATATTTTGCAGAGCCAGGTTCACAACTTCGGAATGCCGCAGTTTCCGTGTAGGCGGAAAAGGAACGATTTCAGAAATGCGATTTGTTGGTACTTTATTTTTTAATATCAATAGAGGCGGTAAAGAAGTTGAGTCATTAGGAAGTTCATTCAGAATGTTTTGAAAAATATGAAGATACTGATCCCAAGTTCTGTGATTCTGATGACAATAAAGACGACACAATTTATTAATTTCTTTCATCCATCTCTCTGAAGCGTTAGACTGAGGGTGAAAAAGTGAAATGAAAATTGGTTTAATCTTACAACGCCGGAGAGTACGAAGCCAAATTTTAGAGCGAAACTGTGATCCATTATCTGATATAACCTTATCAACATGACCAACTTCTTTAAGAAAATGTTTGATGAAAGCATTAGATACTGAACGAGCTGTTGCTTTGCGTAAAGGTGTAAAACACACATATTTTGATGTCAATTCCACTGCTACAAAAATGTACGCAAAACCATTAGTAGAACGAACCACTGGACCGAACAAATCGACTGCAGCCATGTCCTTTAATTTCGCTGGAATGATAGGAAACAACGGTGCTCTGTGAGAAACAGTTGGCGGCTTAGCCATTTGACATAATTTGCATTTGGCAAGAACAGAACGAATACGTTTTTCCATATTACTGAAGTAGCAATTTTCTCGTAATTTATGAAAGCATTTTCTGGGACCAAAGTGCGTATAACTGAAATGTGTAAATGAGGTGTGGCCAAATCATCCAATCTAACAAAACGTCTAAGAAAATTACAGACACCAAGGAAACTACGAACATTACGTTTTGTGGTAGGAACAGCATAATTACGAATAGCGTCTAGTTTCTCTGGATCAGGGAGAATACCTTCTGTAGAAATAATGTGACCGAGAAATTTCACCTGAGAACGACCAAATTCAGATTTTTCCAAGTTCACTGTCATGCCAACTCTTGCAAAAATACGTAATAATGAATCCAAAATTTTGTTGTGCTCACTCCAAGAATGTTTAGCAATAAGAATATCGTCAACATATGAAGTAATATTGTCACGAAGATAAACAGGTAAGATTTCGTTTAAATTACGAATGAATGCTGCAGAAAATATAGTAAGTCGAAACGGTAATTTCCAAAGTCACTTTCGGGTAAAACAGTCAAATCCGGTTATTCTTTACCTACTGTCTAGATAGATTGATAGTAGAAGAGTTGTTTTTATAGATGCAAAGAATAGTATAAGAGTAGGCAGCGGTGCAGAAAACTAAAAGGAAAATAGCACCACTACAGCTCGGGGCCCTGTGATCGCTACGGCACATATTCACTTAGTGTAGTGAATCCCCTGAGGACTTAATAGCTGTACATAAATTTCAGTTTGTGAATTAGTGGCAAATTTGGCGGAAGTGCGTACATAAATTGATCTAACCATGCACATGGATGTATGTCATTCTTAGAATTGCGAAATATCTTGATCTTCCGAACAGTCAAAAAGTGTTTATAGTCAAAGTTTTCGCCTCGTGGCGACAAAGACCTACCGCGTCTGTACCAGTTTGAATGTCGATTATTGTCAAGTTCGCGCGCCTGGCGCTCTCTTGTTGCATCCCGTAAATGAAACAAATTACTTTCTTCAAACCCTTCTGCTATCTGTGATTCTAAATTTCTTCTGCTGTCTTTTCCTACGATTTCGCTTTCAATATGTTTGTCTTGCTTTTGTAGTGCCTCAAATTCCCTATTAACGCGATCATTAAATTTTTCCTGATTTTCAACATGCTTATTTATGTTCTGGTACTCTTCGGTTTCTGCAAATGGTAATGGAGCTGTATCATCCGAATCTCTGTCCCCATGTAAACTAAGACTTGTCAATTTATCTGAAATCTCCTCAACTCTTTCCGATAAGTCACCTATTTTTTCTTTCTGTTTATTTACGTCTTCCGTAAGTGTCGCGACTCGGGTTTCAGTATTAACACATTTAGTAGTTAACTGTTCATACTGTTGTGTTAGGTTATTTAATCTGTCATTTGGTACGGATTCCTCGATTTTCTCAAATATTTCTTCCTTATCATGTGCACGTTGTAAATTTAACTCTGAAAATTTTTGTACTATCACGCGATCTCTTTATTCCTGTTCTCTATCTTGTTCCCTTTGTCTAATCTCTACCGCAATCTATTATTGTGAGCATTCAAAATCGGTTGTACTTCTCTGATTTCTTTCTTTAATTCATCCTTCATATTTTTGAAACATGTCCCTATTCGTGAGTCTAATCGTGTTTCCATTGTTCCCATCTCAGTTCTAATTGTTCCTATTTGTGAGTCTAACCGTGTTGCCAAAGTTCCCATCTCTGTTTTAAATTTAGATTCCAACTGTGATCCCAGATTTAATATTGCACTCATCAACTGCTGCATATCAAATGGACCAAAATTCTTTTCGTCCCTAACATTTCCCGCAAAACCAGTTTCCTTCGTCATAGCTGTAAAGCTATCTGTGTTCGATACTATTCCAGAATCTTCAGCCGTTAATCTCGGATTCTGTGAATTTTCTGATTGATAAAAATTTTGAAATGGTTCCGGACTATTTTCCCGACTTATTACATTGTTTTCAACTCCATTATTCATCATACTGTTGTCCTGTGTTGGCGAGTTCGCCATGTCAACAATTTCGTCATTCTTACTGTCCATCATTTTTGCCTTTTTCATCGACCGCGTAATCATTTACAAAACATACAAAACTCATCACAGTACGAAAATTACACACAATGACTTATCATCAACAATACCATTCACTCGAAATGTTTCCCCTCAAACACGATTAACGAACAATTGAAATAATCGCGCTAAATCGTCAACGCGTATACAAAACAACAAATCAAATTCAGAGAAAAAATACCATTCTAAGAATGACAATTACCAAATCGACACATGCAAAATAGACTATAATTACTACAACAATGCTACTGTCTACTATTTTTATAATCAGAAGATTTCCAAGGGACGATCCGAAGCACCGGTCGCCACGTGCATGGGGGGCTTAATTAAAATAAAATGCAAATTTTAATTTTTTGATTTAGTAGTTTGTCCGATTACGAAGTCTCGTAACGGTTGGCCCTGACTAGTATTATTACGCAATCTGACTGCATACAACAACAAAGAATGAAATGGAAATTTTCATTAACACAATTAATTAAGTCCCCAGCAACTATAAAACCTACGAAACCAAAGCACAAGTGTAACTGTTCTGTGTGTGGAAGTATGACTCAACGTACGCATCTGGCACGGTTCTTCTTCAACAACACAAGAAATTTTAAATATCATTTATACTGATTAATTACAGAAAATACAAATACCATAATTACTCAAGAAAACCAGAATTACACTAATACAAGAACACAAGCCAGATGCTTTGTTGACTGAACCTGTAATGACGCATTATTCAGGACATTGAAATAATGAGAAAGAAAAGAAAAGTAGTTTGTTACCTTAATTTATATTGATGAAAAGCACTCTAGACATTACAATCTCTCCACACCGACTCGCTACTATCACATCTCAACAAGAACTTTTCAGTATCACATCTCAGCAAGCACTGCCTACTAGCTCATCTCAACAAACACTCCTCACTACGACATCTCAGCACTGACTACCACGAGTTCTCTCAAAGCACTGCCCACTACGAGTTCTCAACAACCACTGCCAGTGGAGGCGGCGGAACAATACTCTCTAGCGCGATCTCTGGCGCTGTGGCTCAGTGTAGCCACCTTTCAAGGTGTCGAAAAAAAAAGTCATGGGCCGGATTAGCAGGCATGGAAGACAGATGGCTAGCATAACTACTTAGGACAGCTCGCCGATTGGACAGCGGAGGTTCAGCAGTCTCAGCATAAAGGCTTTCCACAGGGATGGTGTAAAAAGCTCCAGACACTAAACGTAATCCACGGTGGTGGATAGAGTCGAGACGCCGAAGAATAGACGGCCGAGCAGAGGAGTAGACTATGCTTCCATAATCCAATTTCGAGCGCACTAAGGCGCGATAGAGGCGGAGAAGGACCACTCGGTCCGCTCCCCAGGAGGTACCATTCAGGACACAGAGGGTGTTAAGGGATCGCAGACAGCGAGCCGAAAGATAGGAAACGTGGGAGGACCAGCACAGTTTTCTGTCAAACATAAGACCCAAGAATTTAGCGACGTCTGAAAACGGAAGGTTGACAGGACCTAGATGTAAGGAGGGCGGAAGAAACTCCTTACGTCGCCAAAAATTAACACAAACGGTCTTACTGGGTGAGAAACGGAAGCCGGTTTCGATGCTCCAAGAGTGGAGGCGATCGAGACATCCTTGAAGACGTCGTTCAAGAAGGCTGGTCCGTTGAGAGCTGTAGTAGATCGCAAAATCGTCCACAAAGAGGGAGCCCGAGACATCAGGAAGGAGACAATCTATAATTGGATTTATGGCAGTGGCAAACAGTACAACATTTAGCACGGAGCCCTGCGGTACCCCGTTTTCTTGGGAGAAAGTACGGGAGAGATTAGTGTTTACCCGCAACTTAAATGGGCGCTCTGCCGTAAATTCGCGAAGAAAAAGGGGCAGCCGACCTCGAAAGCCCCAAGAGAACAGCGTGCGGAGGATGCCTGTCCTCCAACAGGTATCGTATGCTCTCTCCAGATCAAAAAATATTGCAACCGTTTGGCGTTTCCGGAGAAAATTGTTCATGATATAAGTGGAGAGAGCAACAAGATGGTCGACTGCAGAACGATGCTTTCGGAAACCGCATTGGGCTGGTGTTAAAAGATTGCGGGACTCCAGCCACCAAGCTAAACGGCAATTCACCATACGCTCCAAAACCTTACAGACACTACTCGTGAGAGAAATGGGGCGATAGCTAGAGGGGAGATGTTTGGCCTTTCCAGGTTTCGGAACGGGAACAATAGCTTCCCGCCATCGTCTGGGAAAGGTACTGTCGGTCCAAATTCGATTATAAAGGCGAAGGAGGTAACGCAGACTACGGGCTGATAAATGCAGCAACATTTGGACATGGATACCATCCGGTCCTGGGGCGGAGCAGCGAGAAGAAGAGAGGGCATGTTTGAGTTCCCGCATGGAGAAAACAGTATTGTAGCTTTCGTGATTTTGAGAGGAGAAAGCAAGAGGTCGCACTTCCGCTGCACGTTTCTTCGGGAGAAACGCTGGCGGGTAATTTGAAGAGCTCGAAATCTCGGCAAAGTGCTGACCCAATGAGTTAGAAATTGCGACGGGGTCCACTAATGTGTCATGCGCGACAGTGAGCCCAGAGACCGGGGAGAAACTAGGCGCGGCAGATAACCGTCGAAGCCGACTCCAAACTTCCGAGGAGGGAGTGAAGGTGTTAAATGAGCTAATAAAGAATTTCCAGCTTGCCTTCTTGCTATCGCGGATGACGCGACGGCATCGCGCACGGAGCTGCTTATAGCGGATACAGTTGGCCAAAGTAGGATGGTGACGGAAATTGCGAAGAGCACGTCGTCGCTCACGTATTGCGTCACGGCATGCCTCGTTCCACCAAGGAACTGGGGGGCGCCGGGGAAATTCGGAGGTGCGTGGTATTGAATGTTCCGCAGCTGTAAGAATAACGTCGGTAATATGTGTGACCTCATCGTCGACGCTGGGAAAGCGACGGTCATCGAAAGTCGCTAGAGACGAAAAAAGTGTCCAATCGGCTTGGGCAAACTTCCAGCGTCGCGAGCGCATATATGGCAGTTGAGGCTGCAGTCGAAGGACACATGGAAAGTGGTCACTCGAGTGTGTATCATCAAGGGCGAACCATTCGAAGCGCCGAGCTAGCGTAACAGTACCGACCGCAAGGTCCAAATGAGATAAATTTGTCGTGGAGGCAGAGAAAAATGTGGGGACCCCAGTGTTGAAGCAAATTAGATCCGCTTGGTGGAAGACGTCTAGCAATAGTGAGCCACGTGCACAAGAATGTGGAGATCCCCAAAGTGGGTGGTGGGCATTGAAGTCCCCAACCAGCAAATAGGGGGGGTGGAAGATGACCAAGAAGATGAAGGAGATCAGCTCGTGCCATTGGTGTGGACGATGGAGTGTATACAGTACAAAGAGAGAACGTGTATCCAGAAAGGGAAAGACGGACGGCGACAGCTTGGAGGGAACTGTTTAAGGGGATTGGGTGATAATGGAGAGTATCATGGAGAAGAATCATGAGTCCTCCATGGGCTGGAGTGCCTTTAACAGAGGGGAGGTCATATCGGACAGACTGAAAATGAGGGAGAACAAAGCGGTCATGGGGACGCAGCTTTGTTTCCTGAAGACAGAAGATGACCGGCGAGTAGGATCGTAAGAGGATCGACAATTCATCCCGATTGGCTGGAATGCCGCGGATATTCCAGTGGATAATGGACATAGGGTGAACAGAAAATGGAGGAATGTGACCAAGGGTGCTGTCAACTCAACGACTGCTCAGAGCTTGCGACCGACAGCATGGAATGGCATTCAGCCGAAGGCAGAAGATCCTGATCCATAGGTTGGTCAGGAGCAGCTCCTACCACCAGCGATCGGCCGGTTGACCGGCCACCAGCAGTGCGCCTCGGCGACACAGAAGACGGCCGAGGGCGATTTCCGCCAGGTGGTGCTGTACATGGGACACGCCTTGGCGGAGAAGGAGAGGAACTGGGTTTCTTTGTAGCCTTCTTGGAAGTATGATGTTTAGATGAAGGAGAAACCGATGGTTGGGAAGTTGCCGTACGTAAAAACTCTTCACGAGTATGCTCTTTTTTCGAAGACTTGGCGTCTGACTTTTGGGCTCCAGATTCAGCAGAACCCGACGAAGGGTGAGCCAGAGAGTGGGCAGGCGAAAGTGGTGAGGTTGAACGGGCGATCTTTGCGCTGGCCGATCTGACGACCGAGGTACTAAAGGTGAGGTCGCAAGTCTGCGTGGCCACCTCCTTTGTTGGCCGAGGGGAAGCAAGGACAGTGCTGTATTTTCCTGTCTGAGGCACGGTGGGCTGTCGACTGGCGAATAATTTTCGAGCAGCAAAGGTCGACACCTTTTCCTTCACTCTTATTTCCTGGATGAGTTTTTCGTCCTTAAAAACGGGGCAATCTCGAGAGGAAGCAGCGTGGTCACCCATACAGTTGATGCAACGAGGGGATGGAGGTGGACAAGCACCCTCATGGGCATCCTTGCCACACGTAACACATTTGGCCGGATTGGAACAGGACTGGCTGGTGTGATTGAACCACTGGCATCGATAGCAACACGTAGGGTTTGGGACGTAAGGGCGAACGGAAATTATCTCATAGCCTGCTTTGATTTTCGATGGGAGTTGAACTTTGTCAAATGTCAAGAAGACAGTGCAGGTTGGAATGATGTTCGTGTCAACCCTTTTCATAACTATGAACAGCCGTTACGCCCTGGTCAGACAGGTAATGCTGAATTTCTTCGTCAGACAATCCATCGAGGGAGCGTGTATAAACGACTCCACACGAGGAATTTAAGGTACAGTGCGGTTCCACCCGGACAGGGAAGGTGTGGAGCAGAGAAGTACGCAGCAATTTTTGTGCCTGGAGGGCACTGTGTGTTTCTAACAACAGGGTGCCATTCCGTAATCTGGAACAAGACTTTACAGGACCTGCAATTGCGTCAATGCCTTTCTGAATAATGAAACAGACTCATTGAACTTAAGTTTGTGAGCAGACATAGTAGAAGATGAGGGAAACCATTGCGAAAGTATCCCCAGGATTACCGGCGTCTCCGATGGTGCGCTCCTCCCTTGTGGGGGCCCTCTCTGAGAGCACTCCCGCCTTAGGTGATTGTTCACACCTCAGGTCACACCTCCCGAGAAACGGACGGAGGGACCAATCAGCACTTTCAGAAGGTATCAGCTCGGGTAATCACCCCTCCCTGTCTACCCGGGGTGGGGAATTACGCGTTACCCCGTCACCGGCTATGCACAAAAATGCGTGGGTCGGTCTTCAGACACACACACAGGGAGGAAAAAAGAGGAGCGGAAAAACAAGGAAAGGGAAAGGGAAAGGGAAGAAGAGAGGTCTCAAACGCCGCAGCAGAGAAAAGGGTAAAGAGAAGAGGTAAGGAAAAGAGAAGGACAAAGGAAGGATGAAGACGTGCAAGCAGAGAAAGCGAAGTGTGTGTGACATTCTCAAGCGTCTGTCTCCGGATGTAGGCACAAAACGTACTCCCAGAGGGGGAGAAAGGGAAGGAAAGAGGCGTTGGAGGGGGGGTGAAGATGGGGGATGGGGAAGGATGTGGAAAAGGAAGGTATGCAGCCCAGAAAGGAAAGAGGGCCACATTAGCTCGGGGTCCCGTGCTCGCTATGCATGTATCCACAAAAGATTTGTGGACCCCTGGGGGGATTGGACAGTGCTGTCGCTTCCCCCAACTTATCAAGTTGTACAACAAAAAAGTTGAGGCTTCATTGGTAGACAGGAGCCCCGTTTATTCTGCTACAGACTAAATACCGAGGCAAGTATGGCTCTCTTCTTTCTGTAGCCCTACATTCCTCACATGGTGTAGCGAGGGAGGGAAACGTTTTACGGTCATACCTGTCAGCATTGTACTCAATCTTGATCTTGTTAGAGACTGCTGGCGCCGTATGGTCACCAGCAAGAGATGACTTAGTCCGCTTCATTGTGGGTCATCCGTCCTGATGCCACCGACTCTGATCTGTGGCTCTCCCCATGGGCACCACCCAGCCACAGCAAAGGCCAACTGGCATGATTGCGTTGCTGGCAGTCCTGATGCCCCAGAAAGACAGGCATCTACTCCTTGGCATACTTGGGGAGTTTGCAGCTTAGGCATCAGCAATGCAATCGCTGTGTTATCAGGGGGCTCCCACCAAATGGGCACATGACGGCCCCACCACAATGGACTGGCTACTGTGCTGGATAATGGGCGCAGATAAATCCAATACTATCATGGGGGTGAAAGAGGACAGGAGGCAATGGAAGAAAATGACATACCCCAGAAAGTGTCGTCGCCCAAATAGTTGAATTGCAGGTGGAGATGTAAAGCCATGACAAGAGGTTCAGCATATCGAATCTAAGGGCGCTGTGGATAACTCACATACCACATAAGGCGTTCTTGTCCATATGGCCTGCAATTCTGTAGAATTTTGAAAGTGACAGGTCAAACCATAGAATGGGACCTGAGCTCATAGGGCCGAAAAGTGAGAGACTCCTTTTAGTCGCCTCTTACGACAGGCAGGAATACCTTGGGCCTATTCTAATCCCTGGACAAGCAGGGGGCAGTTTTAGAGTGATAGTATAATGTCTCAGAACTATGGTGCAATTTCACATTTTTCGCACGTCTTTTTACATTTGAAGGTAGCTGTGATAGAAAAAACGTAGGACTGGCGGGGACTGAACCCTCTAGCTTTTCTATTATTAGTCTGGCATTTAAGCACTTTATCATATGTAGTACATGGACTGCAGTAAAAAGTACTTACTACTAGCTCAGCATTCAGAAGGTTCAGCAACAAATGGTCAAGTGCTATGAAGCGCACCAACGACCTATGACACACGGAGTAACGCTGTCCTACCGATGGGCCTTGCTTGCTTCACACACTGGAAGTGGCTGTGTCACAGCAGACTTCATGGCGTGTATCCGCCAGCCACAGTCTTCGTGGCTTACCAGCTGTTGGACACGCCATGCCACTCCCTTCCTATGACCACTGAACAGGCGCATTCTATGATTAGTAGGGCGACATACATTTTAACGCCGACCCCCAAAGACAGGGTAAGTTTGCTGATCCGCAGACAAAGGTAGTACCAGAAGTGAAAGTCAAGTTACGTTTATGGGAAAAATATTAGGTCTGAATCGCGTCATAAGTTCTGAACAGAGAAGACGAGTTCCTGACGCAACTACTTAGATCTGAAGATAATTCAGAGAGATCGAAATACGTCATTTAATTGTATAAAACGAGTGACGAACTGAACAATAAATGAAAGCTATTTAAAGTACCAATATAGTTGCTGATTCTCTCGAGCCAAGTCTGCTATCGTAGTTAGTTCTGTATGACAGTTTTCATGTCTCAACTGATTACCTAGACAAGTCTAGTGCAAATACAAAGGCTTTAATAGAATATTTCGAATTGCTCGTCAGCGTATGTAGATTTCCATCTCTTGTCAGAGAAGCAGCACTTAAACCTTTCCTCACCTTTAACCCTTTATTGGGCACAGGCAAATATTATGAACAAAAAAATATGAATTTACTTAAATCAGATGTATACGATCATGTGAAAAATCTTACACGTAGTTTTTCAAAATACAATACATTGCCTGAAAGTATCATTGCCCACAAAAGGCGCATGGGTACAACAATATAAATACTGCAATGCAGTTCACGTGGCTTGAAAAATGAAAATGGTTGCATTTTGCACTGCTTCCTGTGATGTGCCTTAAAACAATTCCTTTTTTGTAGAAACCGCACAGTTCCACGTTTTACGGTGAATACCCCTGAGTGCAAAAGCTACAGATTCCCTTTCGGCCCACACTATGGCCAATGACCAGAACTGTCGTTATCTTTATCCTTCACTGACGCAGGAGCTGCTATCTTCTTCTTCTTATTCTGAACTTTCTGTCCATTCAGTATCTAATTTTTCGGCTTAATGTGTTATTGCCTAACTGTCTTAACGTAGGACGGTTTGAGTTTAAACGTTCCGTAAATCAGCCAGCGTTCAGAGGTTTTCACAACGAGGCCTCACAGCGAAAGCGTGGAGCAGCTCCTGCATTGATCTAGATCAGTCTTTGCGCCGAGAAGATATGAAGATGCACATCAGCTCCTGCATTAGAAAATCATAGGCTTCTGTGCTAGTGTGTTGATATGCACTGCAGCCAAGATACCGTCCCTGCGACAGAAATTATCAAAGCAATTATCTTCTTTCGACTGTGACTGTGGCAAACGGCTTTGTCGCGAAAAATCTCGTTCGTATTCGTGTCTAGAGCACCGACGCTAGAAGGTGTGTTGTCAGGTTATGAGGCCACACAAACTGACGTCTCACGTGCGCATATAATCCTGGTCCTCTTCTCGTGATGAGCGGTGCCCACAACTGTGCAAGTATCTGCACTTTCGTAGCTATGTGGGCAATTAACTTGCTGTAATCTATCCCGGAACCAGTTACCGGTTGTAGCGTACGGACAGCAGCATTTCGCATAGTTGGTGACCGAATTACAAAACTTAGAATGCTGTCATATCATCTCATTAAGAGGTATAATCGTACGTTGAAAGTTTACCCAGTGACAAGTACTACAGCTAACAACTATGTATGTATTGATGTAGTGTAACTGACGGCGTGCTAATACACCGACTTCGTTCATATAATACTTGATAACGGGAACGCTTAGCGTCTTTCACCGAACTTTACGCCCAGTTTCAGACCTTCACGAAACTTTTTCTCGTTCCCCCGCGCCCCTCTTGGCTCCTCCTAAACCGCTGCACCGATTTCAACCGAACTTTGTACACTCATCCCCTACTGTCAGGAAACAATCGCCGTGGGGGTAACTATCGTTCAGTAGATATAACGTCATAAATACTGAGATGGTTGAAAAACTGCCGCATTGTGCATGAAGTTTTAATACATCTATTCTTTACAACTAACACTCTCTTACGGCCGAGACAGCTCTTAACTGTAAAGCGCAAATGGTTTTAACCGAAAACAGCAGCCATGTATGGAGTTATAACGATGCCTTGCCACGGAGACTTTTACAAACTCGCGTTGTAGACACGCGAAGCAGCGTACGAGAACTGTTCGGGATCATCTCGGACCAGGTCTACTGCAAGAGTACATAGATGTTTCTAATACACTGCCAAAATGACTACTCGGGCACTGCCGAGTTTGTCAGCTAGTATGTATTATAATTAATAAAGTTTATTCCACGTGTTTGCAGTATTATTGCTGATTATTAGGTTTCATATGTTGCCTAACTGTATATAACATTTTCCTCTGTTTATTTTCTTCTACAAACTATTTCTTAAAGAAATTTTCAAGGCCTTTATGCACTACAATGTAGCCTTAAGGGACTTGTAAGGCTGCCATTGTTGATTAACGCCTATACTTCGGATGTCGAGGCACTGGGATATTTTAGGTATTTCGTGATCAAAACACAAAATTAACTCTAGCTTTTGTTGACGCTGATAATCTCTTCAATGTGTAAATTTTGTTGTGTATTCTGCGTAATTTGCCTGACTCAACGCATTTCCCATTTGCGTCGTGACGACACCTTCATATATAAGAAAAAGTTAGTTGCACTCAAATTACCTTGGACTAGTAACATCTCTGCAACAAAGCTGTCATCGTGTACATAATCTTTTTTTTTGTTCTTTTAAGACATCTGAATGGATGCCTAAAATTAAACTAGGATTATCATAATGGAACCCGAGGCATTGAAAATCCACGATCCTTTTTGTGTGTGTCACTAATTTACTCATGTGCTTAGTATCTCAGAATCTGAATTCCCATTTTTTGGTCTTTTAGTGTACGTGTATCACAAAGCAATACCGCAGGAACTCATGCGAGGAATTCTAATTGACGCTTCTGCAATTTTTCTCCCCAAAATAAATACAGTCATCAGAATACGCATTGTTCGTTGTTGATCACAAGCTTTGCACGCTTCTGGTAATCTTCCCTGTTTCAGTAGCGAAAAAGTGAGCATTTACGATGCTTCTAAGTCCTTCTGGAGTGTCATACTGGGCAGGTCAGTTCCTTGGCCGGCCATGTTTGCTAACCGATACGGAAGACAAACTGAACGTTTCAGCTGGCAGCTTCGATCCATCGAGCGGTCGATGGGGCGGAAGAGGAGAGTTTCGTTCCTTAATGAAAGCAATTCATTACGCGGGCTAACCGATCGGTGTGTATGTCGCCCCCAGGGAGGGGTCACGAAAACTGAAAACGGGCTGTGTTGTTGACTTTCTGAAGTAAATGGTGCTAATGCTTTCTCTCTTAATACAAGTCCAGATATTTTGCTCCACGAGGTGTGGGTGTAGGCAAGCAGGACGGTTCTGCACGAAAGTGTGGCAGCAATGTCAAGGGTTGTGTTCCAATATCGCCGACAATTTTCATATTGAATACAAAGACGACCTGGACGAGACCTTTGCTGTCTGAAGCAACAGCGCCGTGCATCTTTACTAATCAGTTTTTCTCCATCATAACACTGGATGATTAATTACAACTCTTAAATTGAACAGCAACAATTCACTCCTCAGCCCGAACCTTCCATTGCCCTGGACCTTCTATTGCCCAAGAAACATTGCCTGGCCCCTAACACCTAAACGGAGACGAATTAAAAAAAACTGTGCGCATACCAGAACAGGTATTTCTTCAGAAATCGATAGATCACTGCAATCTTGAAACCTACATCTTTTGTATGACATTGTACCACTAAATGCCTTCTCTCTTTTCCAGAGAGAGAACCTACTTAAAGTGATGGCCCAGTCCTAATACAGAGAGATTTCATCTCTACCTTTCAGTGTTAATTTGTTAATGTTTTCATCGAACATGCTTTCCCATCAATTTCTTCAAAACAACCTCTTAAGCGCAATACACCGAAAGTACAGCGTCGATGACACACATTTGGGAGATCTTTCGGCTGTAGGGCTCAGAAGGCATTTTTCGCACCTTTCATTTTACTTGCTTCCTTCATATGAGAAAAATGAGTGTTATAGATATCTAGTAGTAATTTTAACTTACTTCCCGGTGGTGTGGGAGGTTTTTGTTGATAACATTGTTCGTATTGTTGGGGTGGGAGAGGGCGTTTTTGACGTTTTCGTTGAAGGGCCGAAAAATCGCTGCTTTTCAGCGCTCTCTAGCAACGATACCGCTCATCAGAAAGTCAGGCCTCATTAGTGTATTTTGGAGGAAATTGTCCAATTTTGTATAGAGTGATCCTTCTTTGGAAAATAATTTTCGAGATGAAAAGGAAAAACTGAAAAGGGGAGAAAATCGAGGTTTTTAGCGTTTTCCGTTGCGAACCTACGTCCTGCAAGGCAGCAAACGTGAAATTCTGATTCAGTTCCCAGAAAACATAGAATAGTTGATAAAATAACTTCCGACATTTTGTTACGGGAAAACTTCCTTGCTACTGGGCTATTCAAGGAAGTAAATACGATTAAGGGAAGTGTCACAATATTGTACTTAGAGAGTTGCGTTATTTTTTCAGAGGATGTAAGTAGGCGGTTAGTTTTAGGGCGCAAAAACAACTAAGATCGTACGCGCCCATTTCAGAACCATACAATGCTAATACGAGAAAGGAGTTAAAAGCGACTACGCATTATTAAGCCCAATCGATGGAAGGAAAGAGCTAAGAACAAAGACTTCCTCTTGGAGGGAGGCCCACGAAATATGCCGTAGAGACAACGAAGGTCCCGAAATAAAGAATAAATGCACTTCGTCTTATGGCTGCGGTGAGCAACAAGTAGAATGCGGTCGACCGTCTGTACGTCGTTCATTACAACGGCCGAAAACGCAGACGGCGAAGATAAATTAGAAAAAGGGCATTCTGTCAAGAAATGGCGAACCGTGAATGCTTGATGACAACGAGCACAAAGTGCAGGGACCACCACTTAAATGGCGCTGGATAAAACGGCAGCTCCGAATACGCAATCTAGCTAAAACGATCTCGCGGCGAGACAGCCGACTCGGCGAAGCAGGGAAATTTATTTCCCCGGAGTTTGTTCCCATGAAGGTGAGAGCAGTGATGACGCCAAAGTGATACCACCTGCTGGCAGACAGCAACACGGAGATTATTTGAAGAAATAGAAGAAATTGCGCCACGAGGTAGGATGACTGCAGCCATGGCGGCAGCGTCAGCAGCCTCATTTCCTGTCAGACGGACGTGACCAGGGATCCACATAAACATAACAATGGCTCCCTCAAGAGTGAGCAAGTGGAAGGTTTCTTGCAGCCGTTACACTAAGGGATGGACTATGTACAGCCACAGACAATGTGAAGGTCACAGATTTTAAACAGATGACAGAATTGAAAAGCCTGTGTCTCTGGACGTACGACATGGCCTCATACAGGGCGAAGGGCTCTACTGTAAATACTGAACAGTATTCCAGAAGCTGATACCGAAAAGTGTCTGTGCCAATGACGAAGGTACACCTGACAGCACAGTCACTCCGAGGGCCATCAGTGTACACAAAGGTACCTGCGTGAAGGTCGAGAAACTTACAGCAATAGATCGAATCTGGAGTAGTGTCCTTAGAACGTGAACGGAGTCCAAGGTGAACACGGACCGCAGCACGAAGCTAATATGGTGAGGGTTCACAGCTATCGGGGAAGTGGCACATAGCATGAAGTTAAGAAGCTGGAGCAATAGGCGAAAGCAAACTCCAGGAGGTAACAGAAGAGGGACGTGCCCCATACTGGTGGTCAAAGGAATCATAGAAGGAGGCGGCACAGGATGGGTAGCCAGGCACGGCAGACAAACGGTATGTGTATCCGCTGAGGAGAAAGTCATGTTGGTATCACAGTGGTAGTTCGGCAGCTTCCGGATAGAGACTCCCAATAGGTCTAGAGTGAAAGGTGCCAGTGGCCATACGGATTCCACGATGGTGGACTGTATTCAGGCAGTGTAAGATGGACGGACGTGGAGATGCACAAACTAAACACCCATAGTCTAGTTTCGAATGGCCGAGGGATCGGTACAATCTAAGGACAGTGGTCTGCTCTGCTCCCCAGAAAGTATCGCTGTGGACATGTAGGACACTGAGGGACCGGGTGCAGCAGGCAGCCAGGTAGATGTGGGAGGACCAAGAAAGTTTCCTATCAAGCACGAGCCCAAGGAATTTCGTAGTTTCAGCGAACGGCCTGCCGCGGTGGCCGAGCGGTTCTAGGCACTTCAGTCCGGAACCGCGCGACTGCTAAATCGCAGGTTCGAATCCTGCCTCGGACATGGATGTGTGTGATGTTCTTAGGTTAGTTCTAAGTTCTAGGGGACTGATGACCTCACAAGTTAAGTCCCGTAGTGCTCAGAGCCATTTGAACCATTTTTTCAGCGAACGGAAGAGCAACAAGCCCAAAGTGTAGAGACGGTGGAAGAATCCCACTGCGCCGCCAGATATTCATACAAATGGCTTTGTCAGTGGGAAAACTAAAGCCTCTGTCGATGTTCCACGACGATCGAAACATCGCTGAAGATGCTGATCAAGGAGCCAAGTCATGGAGAAGTGCAATACACCGTAAAACCACAAACAAAAAGGGAGCTGGGAATGACCAGTCGCAGACAGGCCATAAAAGGGTTCATGGAGACACCAAAGAGGACGACACTTACGACGGAGCCCTTTGGCACATTTTCCTGGATAAAGGTGTGACAAGGCAGAACACACATACACCTTGAAAACTCTGTCTTTTAAAAATTCCTGAAGGAAACGGGGCAGGCGCCCACAGAAGCCACACATGTGAAGAGTACAAAGGACACCAGGTCTCCAGCAGGTGTCGTAGGCCTTCTCCAAATCGAAGAAAAAACGGGCACAGTCTGGGATTTCTGCAGAAAACCATTCATGACGTGGGTGGACAAAGTGACAAGATGGTCAACTGCACAATGGCGCGCTCGATGTCCACATTGTGGAGTGGTTAGTTAATTCCGATACTCGAGCCACCATAACAGCTGGGCATGAGTCATACGTTCCATCGCCTTGCCAACACAGCTTGTGAGGGATGGGGCAATAGCTAGAAGGACGGTTTTTGGCCTTACCGGGCTTAGTTATGGGTATGACGGTGGCTTCACGCCGACGTCTGGGAAATGTGCCCTGTGCCCAGATGCAGTTGTACGTGTTGAGCAGAAAGTGCTTGACCACAAGAGAGAGGTGTGGCAACATCTGAATGTGGATCGCGTCTGGCCCTAGGGCAGAGGATCAGGATGAACTGAGAGCGTGATCTAGCTCCCTCATAGTAAAGGCGGCATTGTAGCACTCACGATTCTGAGAAGAGAAGGGTATCACCCGAAACTCAGAAAAATGGCAACCCAAGGTGTTGCACATAGAAATAGGGTCCATGAGAACATCGTCTGCTAGTGTCAAGCTGGAAACTGGGGAATGGATCTTGGTCCCAGAGAGCTGTCTGAGGTTGTCCCACACGACAGAGGAAGTGGTGGAACTGTTAGAAGAACCAGTGAATCGAATTCAGCTAGCTTTTTTGCCATCCCAAAGAACACGTTGACACTGTACACAGATGTTTATGGATGCAGTTTGCGATTGTCGGATGACAGTTACTAACTCGTAGACCATGTCTCTGTGCACAAATTGCGTCACGGCATGCCTCAGTCCACCAAGGGACTGGGATACGCGTGGTAAAGAGGAAGTGCAAGAAATTGAACATTCTGCAGCAGTAAGGATAACATTTGAGATGTATTCCACCTGGTCATCCCAACTGGGGAAATCTTCGTCTTCTAAGGTCGCCAGGGAGCAGTAAAGCTGCCATTTGGGTGTGCACACAGGTGGGGCAGGAGTCAGCTAAAGGATAGCACATAGGAAATGGTAGCTCGAGTAGGTGTCAGAAAATATGGACAAGCTGGGCAGTGCAGACAGATAGGTCCAAATGAGAATAGGTGTGCGAGGAGTCAGATAGAATAGTGGGTGCTCCTGTGTTAAGACAGAAGAGGTTTACTTATTTAAGGTCAACCAAGAGGACATCTCCCTGACAGGTCCTGGGAGAACTCCAGAGGGGATGATGCACAGTGAAGTAAGAGTAGCAACAACATAAGAGGTAGCTACCCAGTAAGCTGAAGGACGTCTGCCCTGGTGACATCGAATGAGGGACATAGATGGTACAGATGGAAAAAGTCAGGTGTTGGAGTAAAAGGTGAACTGCAACAGCTTGAAGATGGGTAGTCAGGGAGATGGGCTATGAACATCATCCCGTATGAGCAGCGTGACACCCGCTTGAAATGGAATGCCAACCTGAGGAGGAAGGTCAAAACAAACCGGGAAGACACGTGAAAGCTCAAAGTGGCTGTGAGGTCACAATTTTGTTTCCTGAAGGCAGAGTACACAGGGATGCTGTGGTACTAAAAGCAGTCATAAATCCTTTTTGTGGGTCCAAAGGCTGCAAACGTTCCATTGGAGGAGAGTCATGATGAAGAGGTGAAAGGGCGTCACCTGTCACGTGACAGCCTGTGAGGAGTCACTGCTACAGAGCACAGAAGCAGGAGGATCCTGCTCCATTGGGTCCAAAGTTGCCTCGGCTTGCATGTGCTGTCTGTGGAGTCCAATGCTGAAAAATGGTTGGTGGCGTGCACCGGCCACATGGAGGCTGGCCGGGCTAAGGTATCACGTGGCAACACTATTAAATAGGACCTTCGAGTTCGCAAAGAAAACCATTTGCCTTTAGTGGACTGCTTCGAGCCTTTCTGGTTAGCAGAGGAACACTGGTTTTGTTTGGCTGGAGGGACGGAGGAAGTCTTCACGGGAGTGCTGCTCCTGTCCTTTCCGGCCTACTGGTTGTGTAGCTGGTGGTTTCGCCCCTTGAGGCGAGAGTTTGATGGCTTTTTGCCCAGCTGGAGCGAGGATGGCTATGCTACTTTGAGGCTGGGCGCTTTTACAACCAAAGAGCCAAACTTGAGGCTTTTTTGTTGAGGGTGCTCAACAACCCAGTCACAAACGTTAGTGCACTAATAGCTTAGAAAAAAGGAAGAGGGCAACACCAGAAAGTACTTACAAAGATGGAGATAAACAAAATAAAAGAGTTATATCTTGTTGGACAAGTCCGCCAGTGTAATGGAACGAAGGATACGAGCAGCTGCTCGATAGTCATCAGCTAAAAGTTTCTGTAATGTAGATGGCAGACACAGGACAACACGAGAGTGAATAAAACGGGGACAGGACAACAAAATATGGCGCACCATCAATGGATGACCACAGGGGCACTGCAGGGCGGGGTCACGGGACAACAGGTAGTGGTGGCTAAATCGTCAATGTCCAATCCGCAACCTGGCCAAAATGACCACCTCTCGCTGGGAAGGGCGTGAGGAGGTCGTCCGAGCCATCGGGATCGGTTTGATGGCCCTAAGCTTACTTTAATGGAGAAAGGACCAAGCCTCATGTCACAATGATGAAACGCACCGACAAAGAACCCCACTAACATCACTTGATTGGACACAAAAGGAAGCTGTCTGAGGCAGGAGGACAGCAGGCTTGGCCGCAGCATCAGCAGCTTCATTCCCAGGCACACCAAAGTGGCCAGGAATCCAAAGAACACGAACGCCGGTAGCAGCTAGTGACTGAAGGATGGTTGGCTTTGGGGTTTGATGGGGGCTAAACATCGAGGTCATCAGTCCCCTGTTCCAAACAGACATACTTGTAAAAGGCCTATACAGTAAAAGCGTAACCTCTGCACCCAGAGGGAGAGAACACCAAGGGGTACAGAGCTAAAATGAACACCGAAATAACACAAAATAGAGGACACTTAAAAGGAGCAGAGCAAATAGTTGACTAGAGTAAAACAGACTACAATGGTTGATAGATCAGGTAAAAGGTCAACCACTCAACTACAAACGAAGAACCTCCAGCTGGAAAGCGTTGATAGAGGTACCAACACAACCTGTTACCATAAAAGACACTATTTTGGTATCCACGTCACAATTGGAAGTCGCTGGCATTGGTGTAGCCTGAGAAATCATGTCGGAGCACCCACACTATAGTGAGTGATGAAACCCAGCTGCACGGATAAAACTTAAAACTGAGTCAGCTGTAGAGGCACCGTCACCTAGAATTAAAGGAAGTGCAGCTGGTAAATTAAAGGACTGCTGCAAGGGGGCTAAAAGGGGGCCAGAAGGGGGCAATCCATCGGAAGATGGACCACTGTCAGCCCTGCATCACAGCGACACTTGGGCGGGTTCTCACAGCGAAGGAGATAGCTGTGGGTCAACCGCGTACGTCTAATTCGGAGACGGCAGAGAACAACTGAGTCCCTACGCGTGCTCCTCAAGGATGAGTTCCATACGGTCGTGGACGACTTGACCGTGCGGAGCTTATTTGGCGTGTCCAAGACAGACCATTCAGAGCTCCAGACATGGCGGACCTTGCGATGTAGGGCTGACCGGAGGTCTCTTTCCGCGAGACCAAGCTCCAGGAGTGGCGAAGTAGTGGCGAAGTGGTGGCGAAGTGGTGGCGAAGTGGTGGCGAAGTGGTGGCGAAGTGGTGGCGAAGTGGTGGCGAAGTGGTGGCGAAGTGGTGGCGAAGTGGTGGCGAAGTGGTGGCGAAGTGGTGGCGAAGTGGTGGCGAAGTGGTGGCGAAGTGGTGGCGAAGTGGTGGCGAAGTGGTGGCGAAGTGGTGGCGAAGTGGTGGCGAAGTGGTGGCGAAGTGGTGGCGAAGTGGTGGCGAAGTGGTGGCGAAGTGGTGGCGAAGTGGTGGCGAAGTGGTGGCGAAGTGGTGGCGAAGTGGTGGCGAAGTGGTGGCGAAGTGGTGGCGAAGTGGTGGCGAAGTGGTGGCGAAGTGGTGGCGAAGTGGTGGCGAAGTGGTGGCGAAGTGGTGGCGAAGTGGTGGCGAAGTGGTGGCGAAGTGGTGGCGAAGTGGTGGCGAAGTGGTGGCGAAGTGGTGGCGAAGTGGTGGCGAAGTGGTGGCGAAGTGGTGGCGAAGTGGTGGCGAAGTGGTGGCGAAGTGGTGGCGAAGTGGTGGCGAAGTGGTGGCGAAGTGGTGGCGAAGTGGTGGCGAAGTGGTGGCGAAGTGGTGGCGAAGTGGTGGCGAAGTGGTGGCGAAGTGGTGGCGAAGTGGTGGCGAAGTGGTGGCGAAGTGGTGGCGAAGTGGTGGCGAAGTGGTGGCGAAGTGGTGGCGAAGTGGTGGCGAAGTGGTGGCGAAGTGGTGGCGAAGTGGTGGCGAAGTGGTGGCGAAGTGGTGGCGAAGTGGTGGCGAAGTGGTGGCGAAGTGGTGGCGAAGTGGTGGCGAAGTGGTGGCGAAGTGGTGGCGAAGTGGTGGCGAAGTGGTGGCGAAGTGGTGGCGAAGTGGTGGCGAAGTGGTGGCGAAGTGGTGGCGAAGTGGTGGCGAAGTGGTGGCGAAGTGGTGGCGAAGTGGTGGCGAAGTGGTGGCGAAGTGGTGGCGAAGTGGTGGCGAAGTGGTGGCGAAGTGGTGGCGAAGTGGTGGCGAAGTGGTGGCGAAGTGGTGGCGAAGTGGTGGCGAAGTGGTGGCGAAGTGGTGGCGAAGTGGTGGCGAAGTGGTGGCGAAGTGGTGGCGAAGTGGTGGCGAAGTGGTGGCGAAGTGGTGGCGAAGTGGTGGCGAAGTGGTGGCGAAGTGGTGGCGAAGTGGTGGCGAAGTGGTGGCGAAGTGGTGGCGAAGTGGTGGCGAAGTGGTGGCGAAGTGGTGGCGAAGTGGTGGCGAAGTGGTGGCGAAGTGGTGGCGAAGTGGTGGCGAAGTGGTGGCGAAGTGGTGGCGAAGTGGTGGCGAAGTGGTGGCGAAGTGGTGGCGAAGTGGTGGCGAAGTGGTGGCGAAGTGGTGGCGAAGTGGTGGCGAAGTGGTGGCGAAGTGGTGGCGAAGTGGTGGCGAAGTGGTGGCGAAGTGGTGGCGAAGTGGTGGCGAAGTGGTGGCGAAGTGGTGGCGAAGTGGTGGCGAAGTGGTGGCGAAGTGGTGGCGAAGTGGTGGCGAAGTGGTGGCGAAGTGGTGGCGAAGTGGTGGCGAAGTGGTGGCGAAGTGGTGGCGAAGTGGTGGCGAAGTGGTGGCGAAGTGGTGGCGAAGTGGTGGCGAAGTGGTGGCGAAGTGGTGGCGAAGTGGTGGCGAAGTGGTGGCGAAGTGGTGGCGAAGTGGTGGCGAAGTGGTGGCGAAGTGGTGGCGAAGTGGTGGCCTGCTTGGCAAACCGATCGCCACGTTTGTTTCCTGGAATGCCGATGTGGCCCAGGGCCCACACAAACGTCGCTGAACGACCACACTCGGCGAGAGCGAAAACAGCATCTTTAACACCGCACACCAAAGAGTCCCGAGAAAAACACTGGTCCAGATGAGATTATAGGCGCGAAGAAGAAAGCCTTTACCTGCAGGAGAAAGGTTCTTCAGCATCTTAATATGGACACCATCGGGCCCCGGAGCAGAGGATCGGGACTGGGCGAGCGCACTTTCGAGTTCCTGCACGGTGAAGGTGGCATTGTAACTTTCACGATTCAAAGACTGGAAAGAAGGTGGCCATGCCTCCTCTGCATGTTTTTGGGGGAGGAAGGCAGGGTGGTAATGAGCAGAGCTCGAAACCTCCGCGAAAAAGCGGCCGAAGGCATTTGGGGCATCCTCGCAATCCAAAAGGACTTCATTCGCTACAGTCAGGCCAGAAATCTGGGAGTGGATCTTTGTGCCAGATAGCCGGCGCAGGCCACCCCAGACAACCGAAGAAGGGGTAAAATTGTTGAATGAGGTGGCGATAGCCATCCAGCAAGCCTTTCTGCTTTCTTTGATAACACGCCGACATTGCCACAGAGTCGTTTGTAACTGATACAGTTGGCAATCGTAGGGTGTCGTTGGAAGGTGCATAAAGCACGTCGCCGAACACGAATAGCGTCGCTGCATGCTGTAGTCCACCAGGGGACTGGTACTCGACGTGGAGAAGAGGAAGTACGAGGGATCGAATATGCAGCAGCAGTGAGAATAACGTCCGTGAGGTATGCGACCTGACTATCGCAGCTGGAGAGGTTTTGATCACGGAAGGTCGCTAGGGAGGTGAAAAGCCCCAGTCGGCTTTGGAGATGTTCCAGCTAGTGGTTCAAATGGTTCAAATGGCTCTGAGCACTTTGGGACTTAACATCTGTGGTCATCAGTCCCCTAGAACTTAGAACTACTTAAACCTAACCAACCTAAGGACATCACACACATCCATGCCTGAGGCAGGATTGGAACCTGCGACCGTAGCGGTCACGCGGTTCCAAACTGAAGCGCCTAGAACCGCACAGCGACACCGGCGAGCTCCAGCTAGTGGAACGTGGACAAGGGTGTGATGCAGGAGACATTACGCAGGGAAAATGGTCGCTGGAGTATGTGTCAGAGCATACCACTCGAACAGACGTGCAAGTTGGATAGTGGATATTGAGAGGTCCAAGTGGGAATAGGTATGCGTTGCGTCCGAAAGGAAGCTGGGTTGACCAGTCTTTAAGCAGACTAGATTGAGGTGTTTGAAAAGGTCTGCCAAGAGGGAGCCTCTCGGGCAGGATGCTAGAGAGCCCCAAAGGGGATGGTGGGCATTAAAGTCTCCAATCAACAAAAATGGTGTAGGAAGCTGAGCAATCAGTTGTATCATGTCTGCCCTAGTAAAGGCAGACGATGGAGTGTTAACAGTTCAAATATAAAATGTGAAAGTGGGGAGAGTAATTCGGAAGGCAACCGCCTGCAGATCTGTGTCCAATGTGATTGGATTATAGTAGAAATCATCCAGAAGCAGCAACATGACCCCTCCATGAGCCAGAATACCTGCCACAGGGGGTAGGTCAAAACGCACGGAGGTATAGTGTGCTAGGTCAATACGATCGCATGGGCGTAACTTCGTCTCTTTGAGACCTACGACAAGCGGGCGGTGCATTCGAAGGAGCAATTTTAGTTCCTCTGGGTTGGACCGAATGCCGCGAATATTCCATTGAAGAAGTGCCATTAGGAAAACGAGAAGAAAAAGAAGAAACAAGAAAGGGTCACCTCGACGGCCGGTGAGGTCCTGGCTTCGAGGGGGCACTGCTGCTGCTGCAATCGATAGGAGGTGAGTCATTGTCCATCAACTCCACAGTTGGTGTCTGCCACCTTCCTGAGCTGGTCGGGGGGGGGGGGGGGGGGGGGCAGCTTCCGCCGCCGGTGAAAATGCCATATGATCAGCTACCAGCGGTGCGGCCTGTCGAAACTGAAGATGGCCGGGGGCGGCAACATCTGGGTGGCCGAGGAAAAGAAACTAGCCTCGGCGGAGACGGAGAACTCTTTTTGCTATGAGCTTTCTTTGAAGAACAGTTGATGGCTATGAAGTTTGTGTACGTAAGGAATCTTCGCGTGTCGGTTCTTTTTTTGAAGGTCCGAGCATCAGATTTAGAGGTCCTCCTCTTAGCAGTAACAGGTGATGATATTCGAGCCTTAGGGTTGGTGGGAGGAAGGGGAGACGTTGATCGGGCGATCTTAGCACTGGCCGATCTGACGACCGAATCGCTTAATGTTAGATCGCATGTCTGTGTAGCTACCTCCATGGTAGGCCGAGGAGAGGCGAGAACGGTACCGTATTTCCCTGCCGGAAGCACAGTGGGCTTTCTGCTATTGAACAACTTGCGAGCAGCCGAGGGCAACACCTCTTTCACTCGAATTTCCTGTATACTTTTCCCATCTTTGTAGACGGGGCAGTCGGGGGAGGAGGCGGCATGGTCGCCCATACAGTTGGTGCAACGAGGGGATGGAGATGGACAGTCACCCTGAATGGCGTCCCTGCCACGGGTAACACATTTAGCCGCACGAACAAGACTGCCGTGTATGGTTAAACCGCTGACTGGTGACTCCTCGTAGGGCTGGATACATACAGCCCAACAGAAATGATGTCATAATCCGCTTGAATTCGTGAAGGCAATTGCACATTGTCGAATGTCAGGAATATGGTTCGGGTCGGTATGAGGTCCTTGTCGACCCTTTCCACGACCCGATGGATGGCCGTCACTCCCTGATCAGAGAGGAAAGACAGAATCTCCTCATCGGTTAGTCCGTCGAGTGACGTGGTATACACGACGCCACGCGACGCGACGAATTAAAGGTGCGGTAGGCCTCCTCCCGTACAGGAAATGTGTGCAAGAGAGTGTGTGTATGTAATTTTTGGGCCTGGAAGGCGCTCTCTGTCCCCAACAGCGAGGTACCGTTGTGCAACCAACTACAAGATTTCACTGGTCCTGCAATCGCATCTACACCCTACTGAATGATGATAGGGTTGACTGCTGAGAAATCGTGACAGTCAGATCTTGTGACAACAAGAAACTTCGGTGTTGGTGGTAGAATTTTCTGAACAGGAGTTTCATCTAGCAGCAGTGTGAAGGGGAGGGGAGGTAAGGGGGGGGGAGGATTGGGGACGAGGAGGGATGGGGAAGGGTGGTAGGGCAGCCCGGAAAGGAACAACTGCACTAGCTCGGGGCGCCATGCTCGCCACGCACGTATCCACAAAAGAGGTTTGGACCCCCTTGGGGAGGGGGGGGGGGGGGAATTTAAGGTGGCAGCTCTGCATGTCCCTGTCCTTCATGGGACGAGGGGTAACAAGCAATGGAATATAGGTGCCAGATGGGAGATCTTAGATTTGCGCCTATCCAGTAATTTGCGAATAACTGGGTTACGTACTTTTCTCTTTACCCCGATCTCTTTGACAGCCCGCTAATCGAGATACATGGGACAATCCCAAGAGGCGGCGGCATGGCCGCAACTGCAGTTGATACAGCAGGGAGGAGGAGGTGGACAATTGCTCTCTTATCCATCCCTAGCACTGGTTATGCATCTGGCTGAGTGTTCACATTCTAGAGTGGTTGAAATGATGACACTGGTAGCAGCACATCAGGTTCGGAACATATGCTCCTTTTTGTTTTGTTTTGGTTTTGGGGCGCAAAACTGCTATGGTCATTAGCGCCCGCTCTGTGACTTAGGAAACGGTAAAAAACGAAAATGGAAACCAGCAGCAATGGGAACCAAACTCAAAAAATTGGAGAAACTAAAAACAGAAGGAAAGCTTAAAAATCCACCACAGAAAGGGGTTGGTTGTCCCCAAAAAGAGCTTCAAATGACTGACGTCATCTCACTGGCACAAACTCGAGAACGCGATCGGCTGAGCGCGTGTCATCTGCTAAAATGGACGATATATCAGGCGACAGCTGTAGACGGGCGCGTATCGGAGTAAAATAGGGGCACTCAAAAGGTGTCTTACCGTCCACAGCTGCGAGCAGTGGGGACAGAGTGGGGGAGGATCGCCGCTTAAAAGATGTCGATGGCTAAAAAGACAGTGCCCTATCCGGAGTCTAGTTAAAATTACCTCCTCCCGACGACGCGTTCGGGAGGAAGAGGTCCAAGCACAAGGAAGAGCTTTCACGTCCCGCAATTTATTATGGGGGAAGAGTCGACCAATGTGTGTGCCATAAAAGAACAACACGACGACATAAAGCATTCCGTAGATCGGCGAAGGGAATCGATCGAATAACTGGCCGAAGAAGACAGACTGCAGCCTTGGCCGCTATATCGGCCGCCTCATTTCCACAGATGCCGACGTGTCCTGGGAGCCAGAGGAACGCCACAGAGACGCCCCCCAAGTGGAGCAAGCGCAGGCAGTCCTGAATCCGGTGGACCAGAGGGTGGACAGGGTACAGATCTTGGAGACAGGAGAGAGCTGAGAGAATCTGAACAGATAACAATGTATCCGCTGATGGCGACGGATGTATTGGACAGCCTGGAGAACAGCGTAAAGCTCCGCAGTATAAACCGAACACTGGTCGGGAAGCCGAAATCGATTTTGAGTGTCGCCAACAATATAGGCACTCCCTACACCAAACCATGTTTTTGAGCCATCAGTGTAAATAAATGTGGATTCCTTCATTTGTGCACATAGAGCAGAAAATGGCAGACGATAAACAAGTGAAGGGGTACCATCCTTGGGAAATTTACAAAGGTCACGGAGCAGGCAGATCCGGGGACGGAGCAAAGGCGGTGCTGTACCCCAAGTTGTCAAGAAGGTTTTAGGAAAGCGGAAGGAAAGAGAATGGAGCAGTTGACGGAAGCGGGCTCCCAGTGGTAGTAGGGAGGAAGGGCGGCCTGCATACCCTACATCCAAGGAGGTGTCGAAAAAATGTCATGGGCCGGATTAGCAGGCATGGAAGACAGATGGCTAGCATAACGACTCAGAAGGACTGCTCGCCGATTGGACAGCGGAGGTTCAGCTGTCTCGGCATAAAGGCTTTCCACAGGGCTGGTGTAAAAAGCTCCAGACACTAAACGTAATCCACGGTGGTGGATAGAGTCGAGACGCCGAAGAATAGACGGCCGAGCAGAGGAGTAAACTATGCTTCCATAGTCCAATTTCGAGCGCACTAAGGCGCGATAGAGGCGGAGAAGGACCACTCGGTCCGCTCCCCAGGAGGTACCATTCAGGACACGGAGGGTGTTGAGGGATCGCAGACAGCGAGCCGAAAGATAGGAAACATGGGAGGACCAGCACAGTTTTCTGTCAAACATAAGACCCGAGAATTTAGCGACGTCCGAAAACGGAAGGTTGACAGGTCATAGATGTAAGGAGGTTGGAAGAAACTCCTTACGACGACAAAAAATTGACACAAACGGTCTTACTGGGAGAAAAGCGGAAGCCGGTTTCGATGCTCCAAGAGTGGAGGCGATCGAGACAGCCTTAAAGACGTCGTTCAAGAACGCTGGTCCGCAAAATCGTCCACAAAGAGGGAGCCAGAGACATCGGGAAGGAAGCAGTCCATAATTGGATTTATGGCAATGGCAAACAGTACAAAACTCAGCACGGAGCCCTGGGGTACCCCGTTTTCTTGGGAGAAAGTACGGGAGAGAGTAGTGTTCACCCGCACTTTAAATGTGCGTTCTGCCATAAATTCGCGAAGAAAACTGGGGCAACAGACCGCGAAAGCCCCAAGAGAACAGCGTTCGGAGGATGCCTGTCCTCCAACAGGTATCGTATGCTCTTTCCAGATCAAAAAATATTGCTACTGTTTGGCGTTTCCGGAGAAAATTGTTCATGATGTAAGTGGAGAGAGCAACAAGATGGTCAACTCCAGAACGATGCTTTCGGAAACCGCATTGGGCAGGTGTTAAAAGACTTCGGGACTCCAGCCACCAAGCTAAATGGTAATTCACCATACGCTTCAAAACCTTACATACACTACTCTTGAGAGAAATTGGGCGATAGCTAGAGGGGAGATGTTTGTCCTTTCCAGAATTCGGAACAGGAACGACGATAGCTTCCCGCCATCGTCTGGGAAAAGTACTGTCAGTCCAAATTCGATTATAAAGGCGAAGGAGGTAACGCAGACTATGGTATGACAAATGCAGCAATATTTGGCTGTGGATACCATCCGGTCCTGGGGCGGGGGAGCGAGAAGAATAGAGTGCATGTTAGAGTTCCCGCATGAAGAAAACAGTATTGTAGCTTTCGCGATTGTGAGAGGAGAAAGCAAGAGGTCCCACTTCCGCTGCACGTTTCTTCGGGAGAAACGCTGGCGGGTAATTTGAAGAGCTCGAAATCTCAGCAAAGTGTTGACCCAATGAGTTAGAAATTGCGACGGGGTCCACTAACGTACCATGCGCGACAGTGAGCCCAGAGACCGGGGAGAAACTAGGCGCGCCTGATAACCGTCGAATCCGACTCCAATCTTCGGAGGAGGGAGTGAAGGTGTTAAGTAAGCTAGTAAAGAATTTCCAGCTTGCCTTCTTGCTATCGCGGATGACACGACGGCACCGCGCACGGAACTGCTTACAGCGGATACAGTTGGCCAAAGTAGGATAGTGGCGGAAAACGCGAAGAGCACGTCGCCGCTCACATATTGCGTCACGGCATGCCTCCTTCCACCAAGGAACTGGGGGGCGCCGGGGCAATTCGGAGGTGCGAGGTATTGAACGTTCCGCAGCTGTAAGAATAACGTCGGTAATTTAAGTGACCTCATCGTCGACGCTAGAAAAGTGACGGTCATCGAATGTCGCTAGAGACGAAAAAATTGTCCAATCGGCCTGGACAAACTTCCAGCGTCGCGGGCGCATATATGGCAGTTCAGGCTGCAGTCTAAGGACACATGGAAAGTGGTCACTCGAGTGTGTATCATCAAGGGCGAACCAGTCGAAGCGCCGAGCTAGCAGAACAGTACCGACCGAAAGGTCCAAATGAGAGAAAGTTGTCGTGGAGGCAGACAAAAATGTAGGGACCCCAGTGTTGAAGCAAACAAGATCCGCTTGGTGGAAGACGTCTACCGATAGTGAGCCACACAGACATGGATGTGGAGATCCCCAAAGCGGGTGGTGGGTATTGAAGTCCCCAACCAGCAAATAGGGGGGTGGAAGCTGACCGAGAAGATGGAGATCAGCTCGTGCCATTGGTGTGGACGATGGAATGTATGCAGTACGAAGAGAGAAGGTGTATCCAGAAAGGACAGACGGACAGCGACAGCTTGGAAGGAAGTGTTTAAGGGGATTGGGTAATGGACAATACCATGGAGAAGAATCATGAGTCCATGTGCTGGAGTGCCTTCAACAGAGGGGAGATGAAATCTGACTGAAAATGAGGGAAAACAAAGCGATCGTGGGGACGCAACTTCGTTTCCTGAAGACAGAAGATGACCGGCGAGTAGGATCGTAAGAGGATCGACAATTCATCCCGATTAGGCCGAATGCCGCGGATATTCCAGTGGATAATTGACATAGGGTGGACAGAAAATGGAAGAATGTGACCAAGGTTGCTGTCAACTCATCGACTGCTCAGAGCTTGCGACCGACAGCATGGAATGGCACTCAGCCGAAGGCAGAAGATCCTGATCCATAGGTTGTTCAGGAGCAGCTCCTGCCACCAGCGATCGGCCGGTTGATCGGCCGCCAGCAGTGCGCCTCGGCGACACAGAAGACGGCCGAGGGCGATTTCCGCCAGGTGGTGCTGTAGATGAGACACGCCCTGGCAGGAGAAGGAGAGGAACTGGGTTTCTTATTAGCCTTCTTGGAAACGATGTTTAGATGAAGGAGGAACCGATGGTTGTGAAGTTGGGGTACGTAAAAAATCTTCACGAGTATGCTCTTTTTTCGAAGTCTTTGTGTCTGCCTTTTGGGCTCGAGATTCAGCAGAACCCGATGAAGGGTGAGCCATAGAGTGAGCAGGCGAAAGTGGTGAGGTTGAATGGGCGATCTTTGCGCTGGCCGATCTGACGACCGTGGCACTAAAGGTGAGATCACAAGTCTGCGTGGCCGCCTCCTTTGTTGGCCGAGGAGAAGCAAGGACAGTGCTGTATTTTCCTGTCTGAGGCACGGTGGTCTTTCGACTGGCGAATAATTTTCGAGCAGCAAAGGTCGACACCCTTTCCTTCACTCTGATTTCATGAATGAGCTTTTCGTCTTTAAAAATGGGGCAATCTCGAGAGGAAGCAGCGTGGTCACCCATACAGTTGATGCAACGAGGGGATGGAGGTGGACAAGCACCCTCATGGGTATCCTTGTCACACGTAAAATTTGGCCGGGTTGGAACAGGACTGGCTGGTGTGATTGAACCGCTGGCACCGATAGCAACGCGTAGGGTTTGGGACATAGGGGCGAATGGAAATTATCTCATAGCCTGCTTTGATTTTCGATGGGAGTTGAACTTTGTCAAATGTCAAGAAGACAGTACAGGTTGGAATGATGTTCGTGTCAACCCTTTTCATGACTATGAACAGCTGTTACGCCCTGGTCAGACAGGTAGTGTTTTATTTCCTCGTCGGACAATCCGTCGAGGGAGCGTGTATAAACGACCCCACGTGAGGGATTTAAAGTGCGGTGTGGTTCCACACGGACAGGGTAGGTGTGGAGCAGTGAAGAACGCAGCAATTTTTGTGCCTGGAGGGCACTGACTGTTTCTAACAACAAGGTACCATTTCGTAATCTGGAACAAGACTTTACAGGACCTGCAATTGCGTCGACGCCTTTCTGAATAATGAAATGTTTGAGCGTGGAGAAGTCGTGACCTTCGTCAGACCGAGAAACAACAAGGAACTGTGGCAAAGATAGGACTGTCTGTGGCTGAGACTCATTGAAGTTATGCTTGTGAGCGGACATAGTAGAAGATGAGGAAACCATTGCGAAAGTATCCCCCATGATTACCGGCGTCTCCGATGGCACGCTCCTCCCTTGTGGGGACCCTCTCTGAGGGCACTCCCACCTTAGGTGATTGTTCACACCTCAGGCACACCTCCCGACAAACGGACAGAGGGACCAATCGGCACTTTCGGAAGGTATCAGCTTGGGTAATCACCCCTCCGTTGGCCTGGCCATTACCAGGGGTACGTACGTGTCCTACCTGTCTACCCGGGGTGGGGAATTACGCGTTACCCCGTCACCAGCTACACATGGAAACACATACGTCGGCCTTCAGACACGCACAGGGAGGAAAGAAGAGAAAGGGAAGAAGCAAAGGAAAGGAAGGAAGAGAGGTCTCAAACGCCGCAGCAGAGAAAAGGGCAAAGTGAAGAGGTAAGGAAAAGAGAAGGACAAAGGAAGGACGGAGACGTGCAAGCGGAGAAAGTGAAGAATGTGTCACAGTTTCAAGCGTCCATCTCCGGATGTAGGCACAAAGCGTACTCCCAGAGGGGGAGAAAGGGAAGGAACGAGGTGGCGGAGCCGGGGGGGGGGGGGGCGAAGATGGGGGATGGGGAAGAATGCGGAAAAGGAAGGTACGCAGCCCGGAAAGGAAGGAGGGCCACATTAGCTCGGGGTCCCGTGCTCGCTACGCACGTATCCACAAAAGAGTTGTGGACCCCCTGGGGGGGAACGTATTCTCTGACAATTTCATAGCCTGCTTTGGTCATCGACAGAAGCAACAGAAGCACCACTATCAAAGGTGAGAGAGAGTTTGGGTGGGCACTAAGGAGGAATCTAACATTTCATCATCCGATGAACTGCAATGACAGCCTGATCAGAGAGGTAAGACAGGATTTCGGCCTTGGTTAGACTGTCAAGCAGCCTAGTGTAAGTAACATCACAGGAAGCATTCGGAGTTCTATGGGCGTTGACACACACATGGGAGCCGTGGAGAAGCAAGGTGGCAAGCAGCTGAGCTTGAGAATCAGAAGTAGTCTCCAAAAGCAAAGTGCCATTCCGTAAAGAAGAGCAGGATTTCACAGGGCCGGCAACTGTATCAATACCATTCTTAATAATAAACGGATTGACTGTGGTGAAGGACTGACCATCTTCAGTACGCAATGCCACAAGGAACCGGGGTGCAGTGGGAAGGGTCTTCGAATCAGTAGCCTCATTACATTTACGTCTCGTCGACATCGATGGAGAGAACGATTGACTCATCATCAGAAAGTCTCCCATGATTGCCAGGCTCTCCGATGGCGCACTCCTTCCAACTGGGGGCCGCCTTCGGTAATTGTTCACACCTCAGGTCACATCTCCCGAACACCTGACAGAGGGAACAATTGGAAATTTGGGAAGGTTTCAGCTCAAGCAATCACCCCTACCTGGGCCTGGCCTGTACCAGGAGGTACAGGAAAACCCTATCTGTCGACCCTGGGCTGGGAATTATGCATTACCCAGTCACCTGCTATGCATCAGACACTTGCTCTGGCTTTCAGGATCGCACAGGGAGGAAGAAGAAAAAGAGGAACCTGAAACGCCAAAGCAGAGGAATGAGAGAAGGGAAGCAAAGAATGGAAAAGGAAACGAAAAACAGTGGTGAGACTGTTCTTGTGAGCGACACACAATGTGGAACATCCCGAGACATGTTCCACAAGGGAGGGGAATAAGAACAGCTAGAGGATAGACGTGCAGCACAGAAGGGAAAAATACTGTAAAGGCTGGGGCCCCATGGTAGTCAAGCATGAACCCGCCAAACAGTGGCCAGCCCCCTGGGGGGTTGTCTAAGTGCCAGATGGTAAAAAACAGGACTTTCGATGAGGACGTTATGAACAGCCTGCTCATCATGATGCATGGGAAATTCTTGGACTGAGGCTGCATGGTTGCCATAGCAACTGACACAGTGGGGAGGGGGGGAGGGGGGAGGGGGGAGGAGGAGGAGGAGGAGGAGGAGGAGGAGGGGGGCAATTTCCCTCCCGAGCAGCCCTATTGAAGTAACACATTTGGCTAGGTTTCAACAAGACATTCGAGTGTGACACAGGTAGCAGTGCTTCAGGTTTAGAACGTACAGTTGGGCCGTGACGGCTCTATAGCCTGCTTTGATCTTTGGTGGAAGGACCACTGTCAGACGTCAGAAAAACAGTCCGTGAAGCCACTAAGGATGCATCAACGTCTTTCATGACTGATGGACTGCAATGATATCCTGATCAGAGATGTCATTTTCGATTTCTCACTTGGTCACACCATTGAGCAGCTTTGAGTAAATAACATCAAGCGAAGAATTCAGCATTCGATGGGCCTCAACATGAACACGACAGCCACGGAGGAGCAAAGTTGCAAGCAGTTGGTGGGCTTGAGAAACAAAATAAGTCTCCAAAAGCGAAATACCACTGCATAAATGAGAGCAAGATTTCATGGGTCTGGCAACTGCAATCAACTTTTTCAGAATAATAAATGGGTTAACTGTAGCAAAGGCCTGACATCCTCAGTATGTGGTACCATGAGGAGTTTATGTGCAGCTGGCACAGTCTTGGAATCTTTAGCCTCATCCTGTTTATGTTTAGCAGACAGACAGATGTGATTGGCTCATTGCAAGAAAATTCCCATCATTGCCAGGATCTCCAATGTCGCGCTCCTTCCAACTGGCGGTTTCACTCCGAGAGTGTCTGACTTGCCTTATGTTATTGTTCATACCTCAAGGTCACATCTCCTCAACACCTGACAGAAGGACCAATTCGCAGTCAGAGAAGGTAAAAGCTCAAGCCATCACCTATACCCGGTCCTAGCCTGTATCGAGCTTTTTTTTGTGGTTTTAGGGCGCACAACTTCAACGGTCATTAGCTCCCAGACTACGTTAGGAATGCACCGAGAGTCACAAGTTTAAAACAGCAACGAAACGGAAAACACGATAAAAGACAGACTGACAGGCATAGGATTAAAAAAAAGAAAACAGCATACTCAAATGTCCTGAGAGAGGGTTGTCAAATTGATAAAATGAAGAACGCGAGCAGCTGCTCGTGGGTCATCCGCTAAAATGGCATCTAGAGTACGTGGCAGGCCAAGATCAAGACGCAGGGTGTTAAAATCCGGACAGGACGTTAAAATGTGGCGGACCGTCAGCAATTGCCCACATGGGCAGAACGGCGCCGGCGCAGCCGTCAGCAGATGGCGATGGCTGAACCGGCAGTGTCCAATTCGTAACCGGGCCAAAACTACCTCCTCCCGCCGAGAAGGGCGTGAGGAGGACGTCCAAGCCACGGGAAGAGCTTTCAAGGCCCGAAGCTTGTTGTCTGGAAGTGCAGCCCAATCGGCATGCCACAGCGATAAAATGCACCGACAAATGACCTTGCTACAATCTGACGAAGGGACACAACAAGAAGCTGTCCGAGGCTGGAGGACCGCAACCTTGGCCGCGGCATCTGCAGCTTCGTTCCCAGGGATACCGACATGGCCAGGAACCCACATAAAGCTAACCGGAGAACCGACGTCCACCAGCTGCTGAAGAGAGCGTTGGATCCGGTGCACGAAAGGGTGAACCGGGTACGGATCACCGAGGCTCTGGATAGCGCTCAGGGAATCTGAGCAGATGACATATGCAGAATGTCGGTGGCGGCAGATGTAAAGGACAGCCTGGTAGAGGGCAAAGAGCTCAGCTGTGAAGACCGAACAATGGCCGTGGAGCCGATATTGGAAACTTTGTGCCCTGACAATAAAAGAACACCCGACCTCGTCATTGGTCTTAGAGCCATCTGTATAAATGAAGGTCATATTAATGAACTTCGAACGAAGTTCGACAAAACGGGAGTGGTAGACTGAACCGGGGGTAACCTCCTTCGGAAGCGAGCAGAGGGCAAGGTGGACGCGAACGTGAGCCTGGAGCCAAGGTGGCGTGTGACTCTCGCCCACTCGAAAGGTTGCAGGGAGTGAAAAATTAAGGTGTTGAAGGAGGCGACGAAAGCGAACTCCAGGGGGTAGCAGGGCAGACATACAACCCGTATTGACGGTCGAGAGAGTCGTCAAAAAAGGAACGATAAGACGGGTGGTCGGGCATTGACAGTAGCCGACAGGCATACCGACAGAGCAGTATATCGCGCCGGTAGGTGAGTGGCAACTCACCAGCGTCAGCATGAAGACTCTCGACGGGACTAGTATAAAACGCTCCGATCGCAAGTCGTAAACCCCGATGTTGTATGGAGTTGAGGCGGCGTAAGATGGATGGCCGTGCAAAGGAGTATACGAAGCTCCCATAATCCAGCTTGGAGCGGACGATCGACCGATATAGGCGAAGTAGGACGGTTCGATCCGCTCCCCACGACATACCACTGAGAACACGGAGGACATTTAGAGGACGGGTACAACGGGCAGCCAAATATGACATGTGGAGACCAACTAAGTTTCCTGTCAAATGTAAGACCTAAAAATTTTGTTGTCTCCACGAATGGGAGAGCAACGGGACCGAGTCGTAAAGACGGTGGGAGAAACTCTTTGTAGCGCCAGAAGTTAATACAGACTGTCTTCTCGGCAGAAAAACGGAAGCCATTGGCGACACTCTAGGAGTAAAGACGGTCAAGAGAACGCTGAAGACAGCGCTCCAGGAAACACGTACGCTGCGCGCTGCAATAGATGGTAAAATCGTCCACGAAAAGGGAGCCTGATACATCAGCTGGGAGGCAATCCATTATTGGATTGATCGCTATGGCGAAGAGAGCGACGCTCAAAACTGAGCCCTGTGGCACCCCATTCTCCTGGCGAAAGGTGTCTGACAGGACAGAACCCACACGTACCCGAAACTGTCGATCCATTAAAAAGGAACGAATAAAAAGAGGGAGGCGACCGCGAAGGCCCCATGTATGCATGGTGCGGAGAATGCCCGCCCTCCAACAGGTGTCGTAAGCCTTCTCCAAATCGAAGAACACAGCCGCGGTCGGGCGCTTCCGCAAGAAGTTATTCATAATGAAGGTCGACAAGGTAACCAGATGGTCAACAGCAGAGCGGCGCCTACGAAATCCACATTGTACATTGGTAAGTAGGCGTCGAGACTCGAGCAGCCAAACCAATCGAGAGTTAACCATTCGCTCCATCACTTTACAGACACAGCTGGTAAGCGAGATGGGTCGATAACTGGAAGGCAAGTGCTTGTCCTTCCCCGGCTTAGGAATCGGGACAACAATAGACTCGCGCCCGCATGCGGGAACATGTCCCTCAATCCAGATGCGATTGTAAGTACGAAGAAGAAAACCTTTACCCGCAGGAGAAAGGTTCTTCAGCATCTGAATATGAATAGAATCAGGCCCTGGAGCGGAGGACCGTGATCGGCCAAGTGCGTTTTCGAGTTCCCGCATGGTGAATGGGGCATTATAACTTTCACGATTCGAGGAGCGGAAGTTAGGTGGCCTAGCCTCCTCTGCCTGTTTGCGGGGGAGGAAGGCAGGGTGGTAATGAGCGGAGCTCGAAACCTCTGCAAAAAAGCGGCCGAAGGCATTGGAGACAGCCTCAGGGGCCACAAGGACGTCATTCGCGACCGTCAAGCCAGAAACTGGTGAGTGGACCTTAGTGCCAGATAGCCGGCGCAGGCTACCCCAGACAACAGAAGGAGTAAAACTGTTGAAGGTGCTTGTGAAAGCAGGCCAGCTGGCTTTCTTGCTTTCTTTAATAATACGACGACACTGTGCACGTAATCGTTTATAATTGATACAATTCGCCACTGTAGGGTGGCGTTTAAAGGTGCGTAAAGCACGTCGACGAGCACGTAAAGCGTCTACATGCTGCGGTCCACCAGGGGACCGGTACGCGACGTGGAGAAGTAGTAGGGTGAGGGATGGAATGTTCAGCAGCAGTGAGAATGACTTCCGTGAGGTGTGCGACCTGACTATCGCAGCTTGTGAAGGTTTGATCCTGAAAGGTCGCCCTGGAAGAGAACAGCCCCCAGTCTGCTTTGGAGATGGTCCAACTAGATGAGCACGGAGAAGGGGTATGCTGCAGGAGATGGATAACACACGGGAAGTGGTCGCTCGAATTTGTATCAGAAAGTGCATACCACTCAAACCGGCGTGCAAGTTGGGGAGTACATATAGAGAGGTCTAAATGGGAATAGGTGTGAGATGTGTCCGAAAGAAAAGTAGGGGCGCCAGTATTGAGGCAGACAAGATTGAGCTGGTTGAAAAGGTCTGCTAACAGGGAGCCCCTGGGGGCAGGATGCTGGAGAGCCCCAAAGGGGATGGTGGGTATTGAAGTCTCCAGTTAACAAAAATGGTGCAGGTAGCTGAGCAATAAGTTGCATCATGTCTGCCCTGGTAACGGCAGACGACGATGGCGTGTAAACGGTAGTAATGGAAAATGGAAAAGTGGGGAGAGTAATGCGGATGGCAACTGCCTGCAGGCCGGTGTGCAACGTGATGGGATCGTAGTAAATATCAACCCGGACCAGCAACATAACCCCTCCATGAGCCGGGATACCTACCACAGGGGGTAGGTCAAAACGCACAGAGGTGTAGTGTGCCAAGGCAATTTGATCGCATGGGCGTAGCTTCGTTTCCTGGAGGGCTACGACGAGCGGACGGTACAAGCGGAGCAGCAACTTCAAGTCCTCTCGGTTGGAGCGAATGCTGCGAATATTCCAGTGAATAAGTGCCATCGTAAGAAAAAAAGGAAGATGAAAGAAGGGGTCACCTCGAAGGCCGCTGAGGGCCTGGCTTCGAGCGAGCACTGCCGCCGCTATCAGTAGGCGGACAGTCATCGTCCATTGGGTCTATAGGTTCATCGGCCATCTTGGAAAGATGGCCGGGAGGGGGAGATTCCTCCGCCGGTGAACGGCCAGATGTTCGGCTACCAGCGGTGTGGCCAGGCGAAACGGATGACGGCCTGGGGTGGCAACCGCTAGGTGGCGCAGGAGAAGAAATGCGCCGTGACGGAGAAGGAGAACTGTGCTTCCTATGAGCCATCTTGGAAGGTCGTTTGGTGGAAGTACCGGTCGAAGGCTGGGAGGTCGAGGTACGTAGGAAGACTGCACAGGACGGTTCCTTCTTGAAGGCCCATGCATCTGACTTCTGGGTCTTCGTCTTAGCAGAAGCTGATGAAGGGGCTGGTGTCTGTGGGGTGATGGGACGAAGAGGAGACGTCGACCGCGCGATTTTAGCTCTGGCCGAACGGACGACCGTGGTGCTGAAGGTCAGATCGCATGTCTGTGTTGCCACCTCCCTGGTAGTCCGAGGAGAGGCGAGGACAGTACTGTATTTCCCCGCTGGGAGCAGCGTGGGCTTCCTACTAGCCAATAGCTTGCGAGCAGCCGAGGTGGACACTTTCTCTTTGACCCGAATTTCTTGGATACAGCGTTCTTCCTTATAGACAGGACAGTCGCGGGAGGATGCGGCATGGTCACCCTGACAGTTCACACAACGAGGAGACGGAGGTGGACAGTCACCCTCAAGGGCATCCCTGCCGCAAGTGACATTTAGCCGTATTGGAACAAGACTGTCGAGTGTGATCGAAACGCTGACACTGGTAGCAGCGCGTAGGTGTCGGGACATAGGGGCGAACAGAAATAACCTCGTAGCCCGCCTTGATGCACGATGGCAGCTTAACACTATCAAAGGTCAAGAAAAGTGTCCGGGTCGCTACAAGGTCATTGTTGACCTTTTTCATGACCCTATGGACAGCCGTCACGCCCTGCTCAGCGAGGAAAGATTGAATCTCCTCGTCACTCAATCCGTCGAGGGATCTAGTATAGACCACACCACGAGACGAATTCAAAGTTCGGTGAGCCTCCACCCGGACAGGGAACGTGTACAGGAGTGTGGCCCGAAGCAGTTTTTGTGCCTGAAAGGCGCTCTCAGTTTCTAGTAATAAGGTACCGTTACGCAACCTGGTACAAGATTTGACAGATCCGGCTATGGCATCTACGCCCTTCTGGATAACGAAAGGGTTGACAGAGGAAAAATCCTTTCCGTCCTCAGATCGAGAAATGACGAGGAACTGTGGGGCAGGCGGTAGTACGTTTGTCACTGGTGGCTGGTCAAGTTTCCGTTTTTGGGCAGAAGTCGAGAGAGATGGAGTGAAATCCATTGCGGAGGAATCCCCCATGATTGCCAGCGTCTCCGATGGCGCGCTCCTTCCTTGTGGGGACCCTCTCAGAGGGCACTCCCATCTTAGGTGAATGTTTACACCTCAGGTCACACCTCCCGAGAAACGGACGGAGGGACCAATCGGCACTTTCGGAAGGTATCAGCTCGGGTAATCACCCCTCCCTGGTCGTGGCCTTTACCAGGGGGTATGTGCGTGCCTTACATGTCTACCCAGGGCAGGGAATTACGCGTTACCCCATCACCGGCTACGCGTGCGAACGCGTGGGTCGGCCTTCAGGCGCGCACATGGAGGAAGGAAGAAGAGGAAAAAAGAGAGAGAGAGAGAGAGAGAGAGAGAGAGAGAGAACAGATTGTCTCAAATGCCAAGGCGGAGACCAGAGAAGGCAAGGAGAAGGAGGCAAGGGAAAGAGTAAGGAAGACAGTGAGGTGGAGAAGAGGAAAGAAAGGAACCAACCAAAGGAAGGAAGAAAGAAACGAGAAGTGAAAAAGCAAAATGACCGCAAATAGAGGTCGTGGAACCGTCCGTCTCCGGATGCAGGCGCTAACTACCCCCTTGACGGGGGAGGGACTCCTTTTAGTCACCTCTTACGACAGGCAGGAATAACTCGGGCCTATTCTAATTCCCGGACCCGCAGGGGTGGTATCGAGCGTGAGGGTGGCGGGGGGGGGGGGGGGGGATATGTACGTGCTAACCCTACCTGGCGACCTGGAGCTGGGAATTACACGTTACCCAGTCAACTGTTAGGCGGCAGACGCGTTCGCCAGCCTTCAGGAGCTCACAGGGCGAAGAATAAATAGAGGAACGTCGGACGCCAAGGCGGAGGAAAGATAGATGCAGAAGAAAGAAAGAAAAGAAAGAAAAATGGAGGGACTGTTCTGGTGTCAGGATACTGAAAATTCTTAACACATTCCCAAAAATATCCAAGACATATTCAACAAGGGCGAGGAAATATAGGAGGATGTTAGACATGCAGCACGGAGTGTAGAAGATACTGCTAAGACGGGGGTCCCGTGTTAGCCGAGCACAAAGTCTCCAAAACATGAGAGCCACCTGAGGGAATCATTTTGAATGTGCTGTACTGTTTGTAAGCTGTAATTATAGCATCACTTTGTGTAACTGCGAGTACTGCACGTAAAAATTACCTGCACTGAGATTTATCTATTTTTAGTTTCAGGCATGGAATTCGAACCTCCACTCAATAGTTTCTGAAATTCAAGGAAACCCCAGATATATTTTATCTTTTTGTAGTCGCTTTGAAGAAGTTCCTTTAGAAGAAAGATTAAGGAAAGGCAAACCTACGCTTCTAGCATTTGTAGGCATAGAGAAAGCTTTTGACAATGTTGACTGGAATACTTTCTTTCAAATCCTAAAGGTGGCAGGGGTAAAATACAGGGAGCGAAAGGCTATTTACAATTTGTACAGAAACCAGATGGCAGTTATAAGAGTCGAGGGACATGAGCAAGCAGTAAAGGAAACAAAAGAAAAATTTGGAGCAGGTATTAAAATCCATGGAGAAGAAATAACTTTGAGGTTCGCTGATGACACTGTAATTCTGTCAGAGACAGCAAAGGACTTGGAAGAGCAGTTGGATGGAATGGACAGTGTCTTGAAAGGAGGATATAAGATGAACATCAACAAAAGCAAAACGAGGATAATGGAAAGTAGTCGAATTAAGTCGGGTGATGCTGAGGGAATTAGATTATGAAATGAGACACTTAAAGTAGTAAAGGGGTTTTGCTATTTGGGGAGCAAAATAAGTGATGACGGTCGAAGTAGAGAGGATATCAAATGTAGACTGGCAATGGCAAGGAAAGCGTTTCTGAAGAAGAGAAATTTGTTAACATTGAGTATTGATTTAAGTGTCAGGAAGTCGTTTCTGAAAGTATTTGTATGGAGTGTAGCCATGGAAGTGAAACATGGACGATAAACAGTTTGGACAAGAAGAGAATACAAGCTTTCGAAATGTGGTGCTACAGAAGAATGCTGAAGATTAGATGGGTAGATCACATAACTAATGAGGAAGTATTGAATAGGATTGGGGAGAAGAAGTTTGTGGCACAACTTTACCAGAAGAAGGGATCGGTTGGTAGGACATATTCTGACGCATCAAGGGATCACCAATTTAGTATTGGAGGGCAGCGTGGAGGGTAAAAATCGTAGAGGGAGACCAAGAGATGAATACACTAAAGCAGATTCAGAAGGATGTAGGTTGCGGTAAGTACTGGGACATGAAGCTTGCACAGGATAGAGTAGCATGGAGAGCTGCATCAAACCAGTCTCAGGAGTGAAGACCACCACAACAACAACAACAACAACAGTCGCTTTGTTCTGGGTGGCAGAGCCACAGCTTAACAAGTGATGTCGGATGTTATTTGAAATGGCTGAATAAAAGCAAAAAAGGTATGTTTGAACTATAATACAAAGCAAACGATATTGGCCGACTTCAATATGGTCGACTTTACTGTCAGCATATTGTTACTCATAAACGAATGTTCACCGTGTCAGCTGAAACTTTCAGACCGCCACTTGCCGCCCCCCGTCACTCTGCTAGGAGCTGTCGAAACTCGGCAAACCTGCCACCCAAATCTGAGGCACCCGCTTTCTCCGAATGTTTGCTTGCAACATCCTTCTGATTTTCACGAAACCCTACATATTAATTACGAAGGGTATCTCTGATCAAATCATTTTTACAATTTCGAATGGCACTCAAGGTCAATTTCAGCATGATGCAGTGGATCGTAATTCAATTCGAGGACCCTAAGACTGCAGATTCCATTCGCATGCAGATCATGTTTATAATACACAAGCTTAGCGCCTGGTGTTTCCCTCGTGTAGACTGAATGGTCTGCACAAAGTTTTATTTTCCTTTAATAGGATTTTTATTGCAACACCTACATTTTTCGCTCTAGTTAGGGCCGTAGACGCATGATCTTTTCCGAAAGTATAAGTACTTCAAAACAAAAAGGGATTCTGGTAGCTTGAGTCCAAGGTTTTTGTTAATGATACCTTCTGCGCTCTTTTGTTGATGTTTTCGGAGAAGACTTCGTGCCCTAACATTTCTTTATACCTAACCGAGAAGTGAAATACCAATTTTCATTGATTTGGCTTAGAAATACTTTAATAATGGAACATGAAACCCTTATTTCTTTATTTTTGATCGAGAAACCAAATACAGATTTCCGTGGGTATAGCTTCAAAATTGCCTTAATAGCGACCTATTTTCAAAAACCTTTCATCCCCTGTTTCAACCCCTTCGGGATTGGGTTTCGAAAAATTCTTTCTTAAACGATGCGTCATTATATGATCAACACCCTCTTCGAATTTGAAGTTTCTGTCCTTGGCGAAGGTGAGTCAGTCAAGACATTTCGTTTTGATGTACAGATTGACAGAGATGCGTTGACATGTGACTAGAAGAGCTTAACACAGAAAAACTAAAATCACTACAATAGCAAAAATAATACACCATTGCTTTTGATTCGTAAAATACAAATCTGGATCGGATTTTGTGAAGGCAAATTACCTTTAGAGTTACGGACATCCTTTTATCGATATATTAAGCAATTTGACCTCTATCAAGGAGTTTACGTCTCTTATACCAGTTGAGATATCTCATTGCTCTAGATTGGTTTTAAAAAAAGTCTCAAGAAGCAAACCACGCATTTATCAGGCTTCGCGGGTTGGTTCATACCGAGTGGGGTAGCAAAGTGTTTAGCACACTGAACTCTCATTTGGTTGAAAGCCTCGTCCGCTCATCCTGATTTAAGTTTTCCGTGATTTCCCTAAATCGCTTAAGGCAAATGCCGGCATGGCTCGTTCGAAAGGGCACGGGCGGCGCTTTCCTCCCCCAATCCGCCGGTTGTGCTCCACCTATAATGACCTCGCTGTCGACGTAATGTTACACAGTAATCTCCACCTGCTCCGTTAGCTTCTGTGAGCCAATCCTCCACTGAACATATCCTGTCACTGAGGCCAAGATGTGGTTGTGACAATACAAGTCATTAATGTTGCAGATAACAGGAAACCAAATTTTAAAAAATTGAATCAATATTAGAGTAACTAAATGAATTATTTTTTAAAAGTTGCAGTTGTCAGCTGGTGCGCAGCTTCGCCCTTGAAAGGTTTAAGACGAGCACAGTGGATGGAAATGCCACTAGTTAATGAAGCGGTCACGGAAACTCAGCACACATACGGCTGCTTAGAAGCGCGATAAAACCAGTGGCTCTGCCTGGCGGCCGCGATACGAGCGTAACGAGATACATGCAGCGCCTGTCTTCTGCCTCTTACTGGGATCTGCTGCACACGCTGGCTGGCTAACGACACTGACCGTCTGTTTATTCAGCCAGCTGCGATAGCTGGTAGCTAAAGCGACGTTGATAATTTACGTAGTAACTTTACAAGATCAATCCCCCCCCCTCCCGATCTACTTTGATACACAACTTTAAAAACGATAGGTAAAACCAAATACGGTGAAATTTGCGACCCAAGAACACTGAATTATCAGCTTAACCCTTTCAGACCTGGTGGTCACAATTGTGTACATGAAGTTTGTTCACTAATATTTCGCTGGCAAGAAATGTCAGGTGCATCAAAACTCACTGTGCACGTTTGTGTAGGTTTATTTTAGCCATGCTCCAGCAGCTGCTGCTCTCTTATGAGCAGTCTGTAAACTACATAGTAAAATATACTCTCTGGTGTTGTCTCTCTGTGCGAAGCCATTACTCGATTTTATTGCTGTAATAGTCACATTGTGGGTTTTGTTAACGAATGTTTTGTGTTGTTTCCTTCTTTTGGAAACGTTAGACATTCTTTCAGTGGAATTTTCAGCAATTTCATTCAGTTCATATTTGTTTTATGTATCAGGTAAATTTAATGTACACATTTGTGTACAACAGGTCCTTAATGGTGTAAAATAGGAAATGTAACCTAAAAATTGTCTCAGATGTATTTGCATGGCGATGGTAGTTATGTGTGGTATTTTTTTCAGTAATTTCAGTACCAGCAGCAAGGAGGAGAATAACCGACCAGTACACATGATTTTATTTTATATTTCTGGCTTTTGACTTACAAATATGGATAAGGAATTTCTTTCTGTGGAGAAAAATTGGGACTTGATTATGGACATCATTGAAAATGGTGACGTTTCTGACATTAATTTGAGTGGAGATGAGGATGACAGTGTACCACTTGTTGAAAGGCAAGCTCCACAGTTAGTGAAACGTGTCGGAGCAGATAAAGTGGGCGTGACTGCTCTGTGTAGAAACACCATATCTGAAGATGAAGATGACGGAGACGTGGTGGACGCTGAAATGAACTTTTTATGCAATGAAAACAACCCAGAATTGAATAACCTGTGTGACAACATAATGGTGACATCTAAAGAATCCATAAAATGGAAACGCAAGCCTCTAAGTACCATGGCAGAAACATACAAAGCTCCAAATTTTGAAGAATGTGTCTTGTGTTCTCCAATACAATACTTCAGAAGATATATACCAGATGATTTGTTCACTAGCATGGCAGCACATACTAATATTTATGCATTACAACAAGGCAAATCCTGATTCAAGCAGACAACTCAAGAACTAGAGGTGCTATTTGGTTTGCATATATTGACTGTCACTTTGAAATTTTCCAGATTACGAATGTATTGGGATACAAGCCTGAAGGTAAATGTTTTTTGGGACAACATGTCACGAGACAGGTTTTTAGAATTACGAACAAATTTACACTTGGTGAACAATCTGGAGAAGCCACCTGAAAATAAAGTCAGGCCAGTTTACACAGCCATTTGAAAACACTGCAGTGAACTTCGTATAGAAGAGAATGTTTGTGTGGACAAAGGAATTATTCCTTTCACTGAGAAGTTTTCTGCAAAGCAGTATGTCAAGGGGAAACCAAGTCCATGGGGAATCAAAGTCTTCATGTTGTGTGGAAAGAGTGGAATAGTGCATGATTTCCTTTTGTATCAAGGTGCTACAACTGAACTAAATACCACATGCTGTAAAAAATTTGGATTAGGTCCTGCTGTTTTAGGATTTTCTGTTCCACTCTCAAAAGGTAAAGGTCATAAACTACACTTTGACAACTTTTCATTTATCATCTGTTTCAAGTTCTGAAATCTCAAGGCATCACTGCAGCAGGTACTTTCCGTCAAAACAGATTTGGAAAGAACTTGCCTTTTTCAGATGATAAAACCATAATGAAACAAACCAGAGGTTAGCCGGCCGGAGTGTCCGTGCGGTTCTGGGCGCTACAGTCTGGAGCCGAGCGACCGCTACGGTCGCAGGTTCGAATCCTGCCTCGGGCATGGATGTGTGTGATGTCCTTAGGTTAGTTAGGTTTAATTAGTTCTAAGTTCTATGCGACTAATGACCTAAGAAGTTAAGTCGCATAGTGCTCAGAGCCATTTGAACGAAACCAGAGGTTACTGTGAAGAAATCACTAGTGCTCATGACATTACCATGTGTAAGTGGTTAGACAATAGGCCAGTTGTATTGTGTTCTAACTTCGTTGGTAAAGGCTCAGTGGATGAAGTCGAACGTTGGGACAAAAAGAACCATAAATATGAGAAAATGGAAAGACCTGAAATAGTAAGAAGATATAATCATGCAATGGGTGGTGTGGATCTATTTGATCAATTGATAAGCTACTACAGAGTTTTCATCAGATCTCGAAAATGGCCTTTGCGTATGATTTTTCACGCTGTTGACTTTGCCATCGTGCGAAGTTGGTTGGAATACAGACAAGATGCAGACAACCTGTCTATCCCAAAGAAGAATCAAATGGACCTTTTCTTTTGTATCAGGGTATCAGATGGATTGATACTGTGCCAAAAGAAAGTGACTGGAAAGAAGAGGGGGCATCCGTATGATGGACTGGCTTCAGACATGAGTCATACCAAGAAAAAGAGGAGAATTACGACCAGCTACAGAGATACAGTTTGATTCCATTGACCATTTGCCTTTGCGTGGTGTAGGAGCTCCAAGTCGCTGCAAATTTCCGAAATGTACAGGGCGTTCAAGAATTCAGTGCAGAAAATGTAAAGTACAATTGTCTCTCCAAAAGGACAGAAATTGTTTTTTGAAGTTTCATACTAAACCTTAAAATCAGGTGTTGACCATTGTTGTTTAAACAAGAATGTAATATGGTTTTAATTTTATTGTTTCCTCTGTTTTAAAGTGAAATAAAGAGTGGCATAATTGATCCGTACTGTTAACCTCTTTAATGTATGACATGAAGCTCGAGACCTGATGAACACAGTTGTGTACATTAAATATCTAGAAAAGTAGAGAACATACGAAATTTTTTCTTAGAAAACTGTTGTCAGGAGGCTCACCTGAATGCAAAAATGATGTCACTTTTTTTACAAGTAAATAAAAAATCAGGTCTGAAAGGGTTAAGGGAACTGGTTCGTGACCACGATGCGGACCTCCTGACAACCATCTTTTATTACATCTTTGTATGAGCCACAGCTTTTGGTCTCACCTGTTTTCTGAATTTTATGTTGCAAGTGAAAATAAATCATGTTGTTTATTTGTGTACGGCATAGCTACACACCTCTAAATGATAAAGCAGAAGCTCAATTTGTTTTTACAAGTTCTTTACAATTATGTTAAAGTAGACTTTTTAAAATATGTTGCTGTCAAATTATGGTTCAAAAATTTTAATAATTGTTTCTAAAAATCTCAGTTATTGACTTAGGCCTATTTTTCTTATAAAACCCTTTACTAATCAAACTGAAGTCTTCAGACTAGTCTACTTGAAGTAAGGCATCTTAAGAAATTATACAAAATTTCAGCCCTGTATATTTAACAGTTCTTAACTAATGTCTATCAGAACATAAAAAATGAACTCCTGGTGTTGCAAGTTAAAGTCTAAGCTCCTTTCTCTACCTACTCTACAGTACACCTATGCTTCCCAGGTCCGTACTTATCTTGTTTGATATTTTGCTTCCCTTTTTTTCAAACTACTACTTCTAATAATAATTATCATAATAATAATAATACTTTATTCTTTGGTGGTTTCCAACGCTGATTTCTCTGCTTTGAAGAGGCTCCTGCGGTAGTGGCAATTAAAGTCCTTTGCATATTTAGTCCACCACGCACTCCCATCGATATCATAACCTCTAACTTTGACCCTGAACCGTCACAAACACAGAGCATCCAGTACACCTATTTTCGAAGTGTTTAGTCATACCAGAACAGTTTTCTGGCATCCATTCCCATATACAGGTGTTAAAACTCTCAATTCGGTTTCGAGTCCTACTATGTGATTACTTCTTTAATAATCTCGTGTCAGTGACAGACTAAAATGTCAAAGAAACAAATGAGTGAGAAAATTGTTTTAATAGGGCTGTCTGCGTGACATTGGACGTTATCAAGTGTGCAGACATACTTAAATTTCTCTAATTTTGTGTCTTTCGTCAGTAAAATTTCCTTGCTCAGAAAACCATAGAATTTTTTTAGACATAAATTAAAAATTTATGTTTTTAACACATTCACATACTCAATGACAAAATTCACGACTGAAGCACGGACCTTACCTTCTATTGACACTGTTTCTAGAATTTGCTGTTTTCATTTTACTTATTCCTCTTGTTTCATGTACCATATGATCCAAAGCGACTTCATCGAACGAGTCAAAGAACACTGATTCAACGAAGAAACGAAAACCTCTTTACCTCGTACACACCGTGTATAGTTGCAACACCGACTTTGAGTTTACAATAAGTAGTACCAATTTCTCAGGACACACAATGGTGCAGATACCGCCCGACAGAGATGTATTTAGTTAGAAAGAGGTGGATGTTCAATGGACGAGGAGGCAGGCTGGGGGCAGAGGGTGCTTATTATGGGACTGGGATATCACATCTTTTACTGACATTGTCGTGTGCTGTTTGGTTTTAGGACGCAAAAAACAACTGGGGTCACACGCTTCCAAGTCAAGACTAGAGAACACAGAGACATACGACGGAAACGACTATGTGTCAGTCCCAATGGACAGAATAGGAGACAGATAAAGCACGTGGAAAAAGGGCTAAAAACCATACAAAAATAGAGGTCCAAACCTAAAAATTAAATGGCCTTCGCTATATTGCTTTGGCGGATAAAAATTAAAACCCAGTCGACAGACAGCACATCATTTGATAAAACAGCCGATAACTGACAGCAAACCCAAGCGGGAACGTAAGCGGTTAAAAATGGGCAGTCCATCAGGAAGTAGCAGACAGTTAAATCTTGGGCACACTGTGAACAAAGTGGTGGGGTAGCGTCACTTATCAAATGCCGATGGCTAAAAACGCAGCACCAAATACGCAGCCTACTGAAAATGGCTGCGAGGAGGTCGTCCAAGCCACTGGGAGAGGCTTAATAAGTCTGAGCTTACTCCCGTGACGCGAGGACCATTGGCGATGCTAAAGGGACACCACCACCTGACAGACGGCAATGCAGACATCAGAGGGAATAGAGGTAATCGCGGGCTGAGGTACGAGCAGTGCAGCCTTGGCAGCTGCGTCAGAGCCTCGTTTCCCGTCAGACCGACATGACCAGGGACCAGGGACCCACAGAAACATGACACTGGCTCCACCAAGACTGAGCAAGTGGCAGTTTTCCTGGATCCGCCGCGCTATGGATGAGCAGTGTACAGGGCATAGAGAGTCTGAGCAGAGGACAACTGGGAAGGCTGTGTCGCCGGATGTACTCCGCAGCCTGATACAAGGTGAAAAGCTCAGCTGTAAATACTGAGGAGTGTGCCTGAAGCCGATATCGAAAGACACGGGTGCCAATGACGAAGGCACACCCGACTCCACGGTCAGTCCGCGAGCCATCAGTGTATACAAAGGTACCATCGCTAAATTCCATGCAAAGATCGTGAAAGTGAAGACGATAGACCGAGGCTGGAGTAGTGTGCTTAGGAAGCGAATGAAGGCCAAGTTTAACATGGGCCTAGGTGGTGAAGGGTTCGTACCCACTGGGAAAGTTGAAGGCAGCGAGAAATTAAGCCGCCATAGCAAGTGACTCCAAGAGGTAACAGACACGATCCAAGGAATCAAAGGAGGAGGCATAGGAGGGGTGCCACGCATGGCAGACAAATGGCATGCATACCTGCTGAGGAGAAACTCACGGCGATAGGACAGTGGTAGTTCAGCAGCTTCAGCGTACGGACTCCCAACCGGGCTGATGTAAAAGGCACCTGGGGCCAAACGGATGCCACAATGATGGATAGTGATGAGACAGCGTAAAATGGATGGGCGTGCAGATGCATAAACAAAGCACCCACAGTCGAGTTTCGAATGGACAAGGGACCAGTACGAACGGAGGAGGGTGGTTCGATCGACACCACGAGAATTACCATGGAGGACACAGCACATTAAGAGACTGCATACAGCGGGCTGTCAGGTGAGAGACGTGGGAGGACCAAGAGTGTTTCCTATCGAGCATGGGCCCCAGGAATTTCGTAGTGTTAACGAACGGCAGGGCAACAAGCCGAAGACGTAGAGATGGTGGGAGAAACCATTTGCCCGCCAGAAATTCACACAGACGGTTTTTTTTTCACTGGAAAAGCGAAAGCCATTGGCGATGCTCCAGGAGTGAGGACAGCGCTGAAGACGCTGCTCAGTGAGACAGGTCCATGGAGAACTGCAACAGATGGCAAAATCATCGACAAAAAGGGAGCCAGAGGCGCCCAGCGGGAGGCAGGCCGTTACAGGGTTAATGGCGATAGTGAAGAGGACGACGCTCAGGACAAAACCCTGAGGCACAACGTTTTCCCGCATAAAGGTGTCCGACAAGGCCGAGCCCACACGCACCTCGAAAACTCAGTCTGTTAAAAATGCCCGAAGAAAACAGGGCAGGCACCCAGAGAAGCCACACGTGTAAAGAGTACGGAGGTTCTCCAGCAGGTGTCTTAGGCCTTCTCCAATCGAGAAACGCGGCCACAGTCTGGGATTTCCGCAGAAAACCATTCATGGTGTGGGTGGACAAAGTAACGAGATGGTCAACTGTACAACGCCACACTAAATCCACACTGCATTAGTGAGTAAATGGCGAGACTCGAGCCACCACACCATCCGGGCATTAATCATATGTTTCATCAGCTTGCAAACGCAGCTGGTAGGAGAGATGGGACAGTAACTAGAAGGAACGTTTTTGTCCTTACCGGGCTTGGGTCTGGGTACGACGGTGGCTTCACGCCAGGGTCCAGGAAATGTGCCCACACCCACATGCGGTTGTATGTGTTAAGCAGGAATTGCTGGCCCGCAAAAGAGGTGCTGAAACGTGTGAATGTTGATGTCGTCCGGCCCTGGGGCGGAGGACCGGGATAAACTGAAAGCCTGATCTAGCTCCCTCATACTGAAGGTGGCATTGTAACACTCATGATTTGGAGAAGAGAAGGGTATTGCCCGAGCCTGCTCCACTCGTTTCCGATGGATGAAGGTAGGGTGATAATGGGAAGAGGTCGAAACTACCGCAAAATGACGGCCCGAGGTGCTGGAGATAGTAACAGGATCCACAATGACTTTGGCACCAACTGTCATGCTAGAAATGGGGGAATGGATCTTTGTTCCAGAGAGTCGTCGGACGTTAGCCCACACGACAGAGGAAAGTGTGGAGCTGTTAAAAGAACTAGTGCATAAAATCCAACTAGCTCTTTTGCTATCCTGAAGAACTCTACATTTTGCATGCATCTGTTTATAATGAATGCAGTTTTCCAGCGTAGGGTGTCAGTTAAAAACGCGGAGAGCACGACTCTGTGCGCGAATTGCGTCGCGGCATGCCTCGGTCCACAGAGGGACTGGGACACGACGTGGTAAAGGAGAAATGCGAGGAATGGGACGTTCTGTAGCAGTAAGGAATACGTTGGTGATATAGTCAACCTGGTAATCAGAACTGAGGAAATCTTGTTCTGCTAAGTTCGCCAGGGAGGAGTAAAGCTGCCAGTCAGCCTTAGTAAGCTGCCATTATTGTGTGCATGTGGATGGGGTAGGAGTCAGCAGACACAGAGCACACAGGAAATGGTAGCTCGAGTAGGTGTCAGAAAGAACAGATCACTCAAGGTGATGGGCAAGATGGGCAGTGCAAAAGGATGGGTCCAAATGGGAAGAGGTGTGCGAGGAGTCAGAAAGGAAAGTCGGTGCTCCTCTGTTAAGGCAGAAGAGGTTGAGTTGGTTAAGATCAGCCAAGATGGCACCTCTGACAGATCCTGGGAGAACCCCACAGGGGATGATGCACATTAAAATCATCGAGTAGCAACAATAGGGGAGGTAGCTGCCGAACAAGCTGAAGGAAGTCTGCCCTGGTGACATCGAATGACAGAGGTACATAAATGCTACAGAGGGAAAAGATGGTGGTGATGATGAGTTGGGTTGAGGGGGCGCTCGACATCACGGTAATCAGCGCCCTGACGGAAAATCAACAGGAAATCTCATGGGTGGGGAAGAAGGCTGATGAGGGAGGAAAAGGTGAACTGCAACAACTTTAAGAGATGTGGTGGCTATGAAGGTCATCCCGTATGAGCAGCGTAATGCCCCCCATGAGATAGAATGCAGACATCAGGGGAAGGTCAAAACCAATTGGTAAGTAATGTAAAAGCCCAAAGCGGTCTTGAGGGCGCAATTTCGCTTCCTGAAGGCAGAATACAAGGGAATGCTGCAATGCTAGAAGCAGCGGTAAATCCTCTTTGTGGGACCGAAGGCCGCAAACGTTCCATTGGAGGACAGTCGTGAGGAGGAAGAGATGTGGGGTGTCAACTCGGTGGCCGCCGAGGGACAGCCGGTGAAGAGTCACTACTACAGGGCACAGAAGCAGGAGGATCCTGCTCCATGGGGTCCACAGAAGGTTCAGTGTGCTTGTGCGGTCGGTCGGTGGTGTGCACCGGCGACACAGAGGCCTGCCGGGCTAAGTGAACACGTGGTGACACTGTCGAGCAGAACCTTAGAGTTGGTGAGGGAGAAGAACGTTTGTCTTTAGTGGACGTGTTTGGCTGGAGGGATGGAAGACGTCTTCGTGGGAGTACTACTACTGTGCTTTCCTGCCTGCCAGTTGTATAGTGGGTAGCTTTGCCCCTTTAGGAAAGCGTTTGACGGTTTGTTGCACAGCGGGACGGGGGGACGGTGATGCTACCTCGACACTGGGCGACTTCACAACCTCAGAGCCAAATTTGAGGTCGCATGTCTGCTTGGCCGTGTCCTTCATGGAGCGAGGAGTAACGAGAACTGAACTTTAGGTGCCAGACTGGAGAATACAGGGTTTGCAACAAGCCAGTAACTTGCGAGTTACTGGGTAAGGCACTTTTTACTTTACCCGAATCTCTCTAACAGCCCGCTCATCTAGATAAATGGGACAATCCCGGGAGGAGGCGGAATGGCCGCCATTGCAGTTGATACAGCGGGGAGGAGGCGGCGGTCATTTGCCCTCGTGTGCAGCCCTGCAACAGGTTATGCATGTGGCTGGTAGCCGACAACGTTCTAGTGTGATTGAAGCGATGAAACTGGTAGTGCATCGGATTCAAAATGTACGGCCGGACTGTGACGATTTCATAGCCTGCTTTAATGTTGGACAGCAGCACCACCCTATCGAAGATGAGGAAGAGAGTCCGGGTGGGCACCGAGGAGGAATCGACCTTTTTCATTACACAATGGACAGCAATGCCACCCTGATCAGAGAGGTAAGATTGTATTTGAGCCTTGGTTAGACTGTCCAGCAGCCTGTTCTAAGTTTACCAAGGGAAGAATTCAAAGTTGTATGTGCCTCGACACGAACAGGGTAACTGTGGAGAAGCAAGGCAGCAAGTAGTAGTTGTGCTTGAAAATCGGAATCCGTCTCCAAAAGCAAAGTGCCATTCCCTAAGAGAGAGCAGGATTTCACAGGGCCAGCAATGGCGTCAACACCTTTCTGAATAATAAACGGATTGACCCTGGCGAAGGACTGACCATCTTCAGTACGTAATACCACAAGGAACTGGGGTGCAGTGGGAAGGGTCTTCGAATCAGTAGACCCATTACTTTTACGTCTCGTCGACATCGATTGAGAGAATGATTGACTCATCGTGAGGAAATCCCCACGATTGCCAGCATCTCCGATGGCACACTCCTTCCCTTCAGAAGGGGTGCACCTGCCCTAGGTGATTGTTCACACCTCCCAAACACCTGACAGAGGGACCAATCGGCAATTTGGGAAGGTTTCAGCTCAGGCAATCACCCCTCCCTGGGCCTCGCCTGTACCAGAGGGTATGTGCGAACCCTACCTGTCGACCCGGGGCTGGGAATTACGCGTTACCCACTCACCTTTCATGCTTCAGATGCGTGGGCCAGGCTTCACGAGCACACAGGGAGGAAGAAAAAAAAAAGAGGATCCTCAAGCGCCGAAGCAGAGAAACGAGAGAAGGGAAAAAGAAACGAAAAGGGAGCCAAAAAGAAAGATGAGCCTTCTTCACAAGTCAGTGACAGAATGCACAACATTCCCAATAATACCCCAGACATGTTCGCCAAGGGAGGGGGAAAAAGAATAGCAAGAGGATAGATATACAGAACAGAAGAGAAAAAGTGCTGTAATGGCTGGGACCCCACGGTAGCCAAGCACGAACCCGCCAAAGAGTGGTGAGCCCCCTGGAGAGGGGACAGCAGTCGTCATGAAGTAATATTAACTTCCTAGGCTAACCTGACCAGTGTCATTGTCCATAGAATTTTCTGGGTTGTAGAACAAGCAATGTTGTGAAACTATGTAACAACGTTTCTGCCACTTTGCAAGTGGCCTTCATCGATCTGTGTACTACAATAAAGCGCTGTTCATGCTATCAGCAAATTTGGCCGCAGTCATGTCTTGGGTTGCTGACGCATGGGTCGTTTCATTTCAGATATACAAGCTCAAGTCTTTTCATATGCCACCACAGCATGTCATCTGTGTTGTATGAGCACTTCGATTTAAGGGAAACTGCCTTCGGTGTCAATTCCCTTAGACAACAGCATTCTGGTGAAAGGATCGCAAACATCCATCGCTGACTAACCGACAGGACAGATGGGCCACACTGTAGCAGCGAACACTTCAGTCCGCAATTGAAGAACCTCCACGACCAGCCGGCTGCAGTAACCCCCCCCCCCCCCCCCCCAGGTAATGGAGCCAATTTTAGGCCTATTTCTACGCCACCAGTGTTTGCTGAAGTCATTGAAATGGCTGTGTATGTAAGGATAATTGAGCATTTTATATCACATAATTTGCTATCAAAGGTTCAGTTCGGTTTTAGACTTCGTTTCTGAAAATGATACATTCTCTTTTCTCTGTGAGGTACTGGATGGATTAAAGAAAAGGTTTCGAACGCTAGGCTTATTTTCTGATTTAAAAAGGCGTTTTATTGTGTTCATCACAAAATATTGCTTCCGAAGTTGGAGCATTATGGAATATGGGGAGTAGCTCACAATTGGCTCACCTCTTACTTTAACAACAGACAGCAAAAGGTAGTTGTTCATAGTGTTCATAATGGCTGTGATGTGGGGTCTCATTGGGGTACGGTCAAAATGGGGAGTGGGGGGGGGGGGGGGCGAGGGGGGGGGGTTGCCCAGGGATCAATCTTGGGTCTACTCCTGTTCCTTATTTATGTAAGCGGTATGTCCTGTAGGTATTACAGGTAATTCTAAAACATTTCTGTTTGCTGATGCTTCGTAGTATAGGATGTTGTGTGCAACATTGGCTCTGTTTCAAATAGTGCAGTTCATGACATACATTCATGGTTTGTAGAAAATAAACCAATGCTAAATCATGGTAAGACCCAGTTTTGACGGTTTCTAACACACAGTTCAACAAAACCTGATGGTTTAATTTCACAGAATAGGCATATGATAACTGGAACTGAACAGTTCCAATTTCTAGGTGTTCAGGTAGTCAACTGTAGTGGAAAGCCACGTTCAGGATCTTGTTCAACGACTTAATGCTGCCATTTTTACTATTCGAACGTTATTTGAAATAAGTGGTCGTTCGGCACGAAAATTAGTCTACTTTGCTTATTATCATTCGCTTATGTTGTATATGGTATTGTATTTTGGTGTAACCCTTCCCATTCTCAAAGGATATTTTTGGCTCAGAAGCAGGCAGTTCGAGCAAAAAGTGGTCTAAGTTCGCGAACTCCTTGTCGACCCCTGTTCGCTAGTCTCAATATGTATATTCTTTACTGTCGTCTCTTGTTAACGATATCGGCTTATTCCCAAGAGTAAGCAGCTTTCACTCAGTTAATACTAGGTTGAAATGCCATCTGCATTTGGGTCGCACTTAACTCCTGAGCAGAAAGGTGTGCAGTATACTGCTGCATCCATTTTCAATATGCCACCACAAGAATTCAAAAATCTTAGCAGTGATCCACGCACTTTCAAACTGACACTAAAGTGTTTCCCCGATGGGTCACTCCTATTGTGTTGAGGAGTTCCTTGAAAAATTAAGCTGATTCCTATGTTATATTGTTCACTGCGTTTACTTAACCTTATGGCCTGACTGTTTTCGGTTCATAAACATTTCATTTTACCTGTTATTACTTTATGTTGTAATTTCATATACTGACAACACGTTCCAGGACCTTTGAGATTTAATCAATTTGGTCCTACGCAACTAGACGTGTAAATAAAAATAAAATGGAGATAGTGCACTTTTAATGAAACTGCTCTAAACGTAAGGCAGCAATTACAGTGCTGCATTGAGATAGCACCGCCGACTGAAAGGTCCGAAGAGACGTCAGATATCATTAAACGCTTTAAAGGAGATAATTAAATTAGTAAACACAAGTGAGCTTGGGGTGCATCAGGAAGAAGGCGTCCTATCTCGGTGTAAGTTATTGACGAGGTTGATGTTGCTGTAACTGGCCACGCAGCACGTGCCCTGGGTTCTCATGCAGTGTCACGAGAATTAACCATCCCACGATGAACAGTACACAAAGATTTGCACTCTATTTTACAGTGGTACCTGTTCAAGATGCAAGTAGTAGAGAGCTGGTGGTGTCAGGACAGAGTGCATTGTTGCCAGATGTATCCACGATTGGGGCGATAACGTCATCCAAGATGGCGGCCTGTAGACTTTGCATCAGCGCATGACGTCATCCAAGATGACGGCCGTGACGTCAGCTGATGATACGAGTACCGTTATCCACAATGGCTGCTTTTGGCCAGAAAGTGCCACGCCCCCCTGGTGGGAAGTTTTAATTTTGGCAGGAAATATAATTATGTGCTTCTATGGGTCACTTGGCAGTCCCCCGCCCCTTTCTGACTTTTTGCATGATGGTGCGTTATCCTCTTGGAAAATAGGTGGGAAATTTTGAATGTTGGAGGGAATTTTGTTCTAAGAGCTTACTCCCACAACTGAGGGTAGTTAGTATGGTGTTGACTCCACTAGAGACTGCTCATGTCATCATTCAATTCGAATATAATTTGTCGAAATTTGTTTAAATTTACCTATTGTAGCAACAGCCTGTCACGGTCATCACAGCAGAACTGGTGCTGTTCTCCAATCTATTCCTGTTTTCTTGGCAGCTGGGTTACGTAAATAGGTTCCCTAATGTACCTCCAAAGGAAAAAATAACTAGGCGTGGGTCAGGCGACTAGGGAGGCCAGCTGCTGAGCAACGGCTTCTCCACGACGCCCAATCCAGACTCGAAGTTCGTGGTTTACGTAGCGGCGAAAATCGATGCTTCACTTATGGGCTTGTTAGAAGTTGAACTTCTCGGAATCAGCAGACAATTATGGAAACAACCACAGCTGCAATGTCAGAATTTTCTCACAGAAGAAAATCGGCCCATTCAGCTTAGTCAGTGACTTTGCATCAGGGGTAGCGGAGAAAGTGTGGAATGAGCTGGGCGTTTTTCTTTTTTTTAGCTCTGAGGGTCTCGGTAAAGTGCAGAAAGGGCTTTAATTTAAAGGATGCAGGACGAACACAGGAAGAGGGTAAACGTAGCAATAATCAATACTGTAGTTGTAAATTGTTGTAACTATATTGGGAAATAACGAAGGCTCCTACCGCAAGAAGCAAGCACAAAAGCTGAAATAGTTACAGGCACAGGAAGGTGGCTGAAGCCAGAGAAGTGCACAAAAAAATGTTTACAAACGACCTAACGGTGTTTGGAATAGGTAATTAAACACAATTGTTGGTGGCATCTTTGTTGCTGTTAGAAGTAGTTTCTCTGTGGGAAACTAAAGTAGATGGTTCCTGTAAGTTAGTATGGCTAGAGGTTACACTTGACACTGGAATAAATAATTGGCTCCTTTTACTGTCGTAATACAGTTGCTGAACAGTTAAAAGAAAACTTGAGTCACCGCAAATAGGCACCACACACACACACACACACACACACACACACACACACACACACACACACACACACACACACAGCGTATTTGCTGACTTCCATATACCCTCGACATGTTGCCCAAAATAAATATTCAAAGCCGGTGGTAGGTATAAAACGTCGTCAGAAATATATTGTTGTTGTTGTTGTTGTTGTTCTGGTCTTCAGTCCTGAGACTAGTTTGATTCAGCTCTCCATGCTACTCTATCTTGTGCAAGCTTCTTCATGTCCCAGTCCTACTGCAACCTACATCCTTCTGAATCTGCTTAGTGTATTCATCTCTTCGTCTCCCTCTACGATTTTTACCCTCCACGCTGCCCTCCAATGCTAAATTTGTGATCCCTTGATGCCTCAAAACATGTCCTACCAACCGATCCCTTCTTCTAGTCAAGTTGTGCCACAAACTTCTCTTCTCCCCAATCCTATTCAATACCTACTCATTAGTTACGTGATCTACCCACCTTAACTTCAGCATTCTTCTGTAGCACCACATTTCGAAAGCTTCTATTCTCTTCTTGTCCAAGCTGGTTATCGTCCATGTTTCACTTCCATACATGGCTACACTCCATACAAATACTTTCAGAAACGACTTCCTGACACTATACTATATATATTACTACTAGACAATTACTGCGAAAACTATTTCTATTAATTTGTTCACGAGCCCACTAGGTGTTAATGGCTGCGAAAACATACTTGACCTCTTGGCGACAAATAATCCTGAGAGAATAGGATCATAAGGGATGCAGTGATTAGTGACAACAAGGTCTTGTAGCGACCACGGCAACATCCAACCACACCAAACGTAAACTATAATTAACTGCTTTTTTAAAATAATATATATATTATTTTAAAAAAGCAGTTAATTCGCTCGACACTTTCTGAAGTGTCTCCATTCCCTCCCCACTAAGTAGTAAGTTTAGACTTGATGCGACTTAAATTCAAAGAAATAGTACCTGGGGCAGTTGAGAGATTTATACTGAATAAATTAAATTATGATACTGATCCCCATGATACACGGAACATGTCAGAACACTGTTTCAGAAGCAACTAAAAAAAGCATTCCAAATTTAAGAGAACACAAAATCTCCAAGACTGGCGACCTTTTACTTACGCTCGTAGTTTCGTTAGAACTTCAGTGCTTTTAATAGCTTCCCCAACTAAACTATGTCTTGAAACCTGGCAGAAAATCTAAAGATTCTGGTCGTATGGAAACTACATCAGCGGCAAGACAATACCTTCACTGTGCGATACCAATGGTAGCATCACCGACAGCGCCGCTATAGCGGAGTTACGAAACGTGGTTTCCCGCAATTCGTTCAGCAAACAAGACTAAATAAATACTCCAGAATTCGAATCGAGAACAAGTGACAACTTGAGAAACTTAGACGTGGATATCCTCATTGTGGTGAAGCAATTTAAAGCACTTAATAAAGGCAAGTCTTCCGGTCCAGATCGCATTTCAATTTTAGTCCCTGCAGAATATGCTGATACTATTCGCGCAAATTAAATTGATACTCGGCGCGTTGGCTAATGGGAGCGACCGTAAATGGGAAATGCCTTTATGGCGCTCCCATCAGCCACCACACTGACTGTCAAGTTAGTTTGCGCGAGTATTGCAAAATTATTACAAATTACATATTAAAAAACCTTATTAAAGCAACAGATATCATAGATTGTGGAGAAAGATTTAAGTGTTCACTTTTCACACGTGGTGTTGGAGAGTGGAACTGCACACAAATAGTTTCAAGGTGTTTCTAAAAACACACGACATGGGAACTGCAGGATAGTCATGTAGATGTAGATCGTATTTCACGTTGAGGTGGAAGTCCACATATGATTGGCTAATTAAGTCGTTTCATTTGGAAAAAGGTGAAGTTCCTTCAATACGTTCACACCTAGTGAAGCACAGTGACATGGAAACATTTTCGAGTTGTCGATAGCATAACTTTATGAATGTTTTAGGTTCCTCGTCATTTTGATTTCACACCAGTTGGCATTAACACGAAAATGTAGATCAGATATGACAAAGTGAGAAGACAGGATTAACTGCATACCTATAGAGAAACCATTTCATAGTTTAACCCGAGTCGTTTTGAGACACTGCTTAATACCGAATTCAGGACGAACACAGTATTTGTTCCAGTTCTTTCAGTTGTTTGCTAATCCCTTCAGCTCTCAATATTTAGCCAGGCATATGTAGCACTGTCTCGTTCCACTGTAAGACAATAACTGCTATGTGGATCCTAGGAGAGCAAAATTTAGATACGTGTAATGACGAAAGGCAGTTGAACGGAATGGACAGTGTTTTGAGAGGAGGATATAAGATTATCAACAAAAGCAAAACGATGATAGTGGATAGTAAATGAGACAAAGTACTAAAGGTGTTTTGCTATTTGGAAAGGAAAATAAGTGATGATGGCCGAAGTAGGCACAATATAAAATGTAGACTGGCAAAAGCAAGAAAAACATTTGAGGAAGTGAAATTTGTTAACACTGAGGAGTACAGATTTAAGGATGTCGTTTCTGAAAGTACTTTTATGGAATGTAGCGATGTATGGAAGTGAAACATGGACGATAAACAGTTCAGACAATAAGAGAATAGACGTTTCCGAAATGTGGTGCTGCAGAAGAGAAATTTGCGGTATAACATTGAGTAGAAGACGCGATCAGTTGGTAGGACATATTCTGAGGCAACAAGGAATCACCAACGCGCGCGCGTGTGTGTGTGTGTGTGTGTGTGTGTGTGTGTGTGTGTGTGTGTGTGTGTGTGTGTGTGTGTGTGTGTGTGTGTGTGTGTGTAGGGGGGGGGGGGGGGGGGAGAAATCTTCGAGGGACAGCAAGATGTGAATACAGTAAGCAGATTCAGAAGGATGTAGACTGCAGCAGTTGCTTGGAGATTGCCCAGGGTAGAGTTGCAGGGAGAGCTGCATCAAATAATCTTTGGACTGAAGACGACAATGGATGAAGAGCTCCAAAATCCTCAAACTCTGCAGGCAGCAAGAGCTGAGATTTATATTCTAAAGTAATATTAGCCACAGAAATACTAGCAAAACTCTTTTTATGTAATTGAATTTGTGATGTGTCATACTACTACGTAAATAAACTAAACAGCGTCATCTGTCCACCCCAAAGATATCAGTAGAGCTACGTCATCGTCCGAGAGCGACAGATAGTGGTTACCTCACACAAATAATGTACATGTTGGCATACAGTTTTGCACATTTTATACAAGTTTCCAGTCTTGCGCATTTTTCTGCATCAATACATCTACATACATACTCGGCAAACGACCGTACAATGCGTGGCAGATGGTACTCTTTACCACTAGTCATTTGCTTTCCTGTTCCACTGGCAGACAGAGCGAGAGAAAAACGATTGTCTACGTGACTCCGAATGAGCCCTATGTCTCGTATCTTAGTGCTCCCTACGCGAACTGTATGTTGGCGGCAGTAGAATCTTTCTGCAGTCCGCTTCAAATGCCGGTTCTCTAAACTTTCTCAGTAGTCTTCTTCGAAATGAATGTCTTCTCTCCAGGGATTCCCACCTGAGCTCCCGAAGCGTATCAGTAACTCTTGCTTGCTGATCGAACCTACCGGTAACAAATCTAGCATCCTCTCCTGATTTGCTTCGACGTCTTCCTTCAAGCTGACCTTGTGCGGCACCCAAACACTCTAGCAGTACTCACGAACAGGTCGCACCAGCGTCCTATTATGCGGTCTCCTTTACAGGTGAACCACACTTTCCTCAAAGTCTCCCAATAAACCCAAGTCGACCTTTCACCTTTCCTACCACGGTACTCACATGCTAGTTCCATTTCATGTCGCTTTGCAACTTTACGCTCAGATATTTTAACTACACGACTGTCAAGCAGGACACTGCTAAAGCTGTATCCGAACTTTAAGGATTTGTTTTTCCTACTCATCAGCATTAACTTACGTTTTCGCACGTTTAGAACCAGCTGCCGTTCATCACACCAGTTAGAAATTTCGTCCAAGTCATCTTGTATTCTCATGCGGTCGCTCAACTTAAGACATCTTACCGCGCGCCACAGCATCATCAGCTGACAGCCGTAGACTGCCGCCCACCCTGTCCGCCAGAGCATTTTTGTGTATACAGAACAAGAGCGGTCCTGTCACGCTCTCCTGGGCCACTCCTGATGTTACCCCTGCCTCCCATGAACAATCGCCATCGAGGACAACGTACTGGGTTAATTAAGAAGTCTTCGAGCTAGTCACACATCTGCGAGCGTATTCCGTATGCGCGTACCTTCGTTAAGTCTGCAGTGACGCTAATAATAATAACAACAACATCACGAACATCTTAATTTTTATTAACATTGGTCAATCAGAGAAGTGAGAAAAAATGTATTTCAAGGAACTTGTTTACAAGAACATGCTATAAGACGAACGGATACGCATGACGGTTGAAGCTTGTGAGGGATGTTTATAGTAAAAATACTTATCTAGCTACCTTAAAGTAGAGAACTTCAGTGGAGAAATCAGAACGTCTGTAGTACTGAATGGTTAGGACTGCATTACAAATCAGAACGACAAATACTGCAATACGGAGTCCAGTAAAAAAGGCCAACTGCTAAATATTGACAAGCAATGTTGAAATATGTTCTAACAGAAAATAAAACAATAAATAGCATACATTCTTTAATAATTTATTGTGAATGGGTAACAGATTAACCAATCAGATCTACAAGTATCTTCAGAGACAGAAGTCGACAACAAGCTGCCTGTAAGAGGGCATGAAAGTTTTACGAACAAATCTAAGAAAGCAGGACTCCGCAGATAAAACATTTGGAGTAACATCAGTAAAGATGCAGAAGCTTTAGGACGACATACATCTACAAGCGAATTCCGCGGGCTGCCATGCGGCGTACTGTGAGCGGCGAGGGATAGGCTCTGTTTGACGTGTTCGTCAAGCACATATCGCGTTTCACGTGTGCGCGTGTAATTTTGACTGACGGAAAGTTTGACAAGATAGTGGAAATCATTTGTCTTGATGTTTCACCGCATATGTTTAGTGAAAAATAGTTTTATTATAATTTATGGCACAGTATCTTGAGTTTCCACAATTGCGGGAACTACGATCAAGAATAAAAACAAAATAGCACTATACAGTGCCATGCAGAAAGAAGGTTATGGACGAAAAAATATTCTACGCGTAAAACACAAGCGATAGTGCAATAAAATAAAAACCCATCTGTTGGTCCATTGGGGACGCGACACAGCGGCTGGTCAGACATTTACCAAAAAAACTGCCAAGCAGCAGTACGTTTTGAGAAGTTATTTCATTTTGTTTTGACAACCAGTTTAGGCATTTCAGTACGTTGTCTTCATGTATTGACATTCAGATGTATCGATACAGGCGTACTGGAGCCATCAGTAGCTGGATACCGCGAATTCGTTGCTCCAATGATTTCTTCAAAGACTTAACAGTTGTTATCATAACGAATTCACGGTATCCAGATACTGACGGCTCCAGCATGTCAATATCGATACATCTTAATGTCTATACATAAGGTGCATATGGGGCCTGAAGATGACATACTGAAATGCAGAAACTGGTTATCAAAACAAAATGAAATAACTTCTCAACACGTAGGGCTGTTGGGCGATCTTCCTTGGTAAAATATATCTACAGTTCTTCCACGGACGATGTGGACTAAACCTTGCCATGTTGTATTTTTTAAGGAACTGCCATTGGATGACACTGTAGAGAACTCATTTTCGCATACTTTTGTCTTTTTCAGTCTTATGGCGAAGTTAAAGCTTAATGAAAAGTTCCGCTGTCCATCTGCAAAAAGTTGATGTAATAATCAGGTTGTGCGTGCAACATTTCCAGTAACACGTTTTCATGCGTGTATTTCTCCCCCATTTTAAACCATTCCCTGGAACAGCGTCTTTTTTCTTGCTATTCTTTAAACACAGCAATAAAGTCAATGCCAGAAATACTTTTTCTGCATTTGTGGCGATTCTCACTACTGTCAAAACACTCGCGCGCAGCAACACAATCTGCTTGAAAATGCGGTTAAAGTAGCAGACTTTATACTCACACGGGCTTGTTTGACAAATTCGCGGCTAGGTAAGGGCGAACTTCATAAGTTTGCTCGTTGACGGGGTCTTTAGAACTGTCCGCGATTTACAAGGCTTTTCTCGCGTCGTTCATTGCGCCGTCCAATGACTCGCGCTCACTGAGCGAAACCGCGACGAAGAAAGCAACCCCTCTTTCAGTCTTCCATATCTTCAGTTAATCCGAAATGGTAAGCATCACAGGCCGTCAACAGTACGCCACAATTTATTTTGTTAAGCGACCCTTTCGCGCGTGATTAGCAGACTCCCAAAGGAATCGTTTTGAAGGGTTTCACAGCATTCGCTCTTTCCTGAAACTTTTGTACATCATCGTCTCTCAGCTGCTAGCTGCCCACCGCCTCCTACATTCTTTGTTCCCACTCTCTCCCCTCAGTTTCCACCTTCTAGAAGTGACCCAGTTGCATGTGTTTATCAAGGCTATCTTTGTTACTCCATTCTTCTTAGAAATTCGATTTACGAAGAAAAATAAGTCTATAGCTTTTAAACAATTTCCACTGCTTATCTCGAATGATGTATCATGTGGTACGGTTAGATTTGTCCTAGCTTTACCTCTTGTATCAGAATGGTGTCCCAGTTCAAACGAATGTTAACAGTAATTCACATCAAGGTTTTGCTAAGAATTTTACGTGTCTAGCACAAGAAATCACAACAGATTGGAGAGTAAACTAATTAAAACTTCTCATATTTTAGGTATCTTTCTAATATATTTAAAGGAAGAATTCACGCATTTTCTTAATGAAATTTTCTCCGGTTAGCGGTTCCAAGACGACTTTCTCGACTGATAGCCCGAGGAGAGCTCAATTAAGTTAGGCACTAGTTTGACAGCGTTAATAAGAACTACCAAAATATCTGAAGTCTTCCTTCTTCGAGTGATGCGTAGTTACTACTTAACGTTTACTTTTTTAAGTCATCAGTTTGACTGGTTTGATGTGGCCCGAATCTAATTCCTCCCCTGTGCCAACCTCTGTCTCACAGAGCAATAATTGTAACCTGCGTCCTCAGTTATCTGTTCGATGTATTCCTATCTCAATCTTCCCCCACAGTTTCCACCCTATACAGCTCCCTCTAATACCATGCAAGTTATTCCTCTTCTGTTCCCGTTTTGCCACAGACCATGTATCGCTACCATACAATGATGTGCTCCAAAGATACATTCTCATAAAGGTCTTCCTCAAATTAAGGCCTATGTTTAATACTAATATATTTCTGTTGGCTAGAAGTGCCGTTTCTGCCAGTGGTAGTCTCCTTTTTATGTCCACCTTGCTCTGTCCGTCATGACATTTTGCTCGCTAGCCAGCATAATTCCTAATTCCCTGACATTTAGTTTCTCGCTCTTCTCATTTCTACTACTACTCATTACTTTTGTCTGTCTTCGATTCATTCTTAGTCCACCACATTCTGTACTCATTAGATTGTTCATTCCATTCAGTACATCCTTTAATAATTCTCCACTTTCAGGATAGCAATTTCATCTATAACTGATCATTCATATCCTTTCACCTTGAATTTTAATCCCACTATTGAACCTATTATTTTGTTCAGAGCTGCTTCGATGTGTAGGTTGCACAGTAGGGCCGAAAGACAACGTCCCTAACTTATACCCTTTCTAATCCGAACACTTCGTTCTTTGTCTTCCACTTTCGCATTGCAAGTAAATAGCGAGCACAATTTTGAAATCGCTAATTTTAGTCCCGTCGATACATGCGCTCTGACCACGAACTCTTCCGCTACTGTCAGTTTTGCCATTTTATTGCATCAACGACAAGACGGTACTGAATGAGTGACGATCAGTTTCACTACTTTTTCTCAATACCTGAAAGTGAAACAATGCTTGAGGCAGATTAAAACTGTGTGACGGACCGAGACTCGAACTTGGGACGTTTGCCTTTCGCGGGCAAGCACGACTCACGCCCCGTACTCACAGCTTGATTTCCGCCAGTATCTCGTCTCCTACCTTCCAAACTTCACATAAGCTCTCCTGCGAACCTTGCAGAACTAGCACTCCTGGAAGAAAGGATATTGTGGAGACATGGCTTAGCCACAGCCTGGGGGATGTTTCCAGAATGCGATTTTCACTCTGCAGCGGAGTGTGAGCTGGCAGGCAAAGGTCCCGAGTTCGAGACTCGGTCCGACACACAGTTTTAAATCTGCCAGGAAGTTTCATATCAGCATACACTCCACTACAGAGTGAAAATCGCATTCTGAATGCTTCAGGCAAATTGTTCAGATTATTTGCACAATTGCGGAGACTTAATTCAGTGTCTAGAACGCACACCATTCGGGTCATTGCATAGGGTGCTACCACAATGTAAAAACCATGCTGGCGCCTATCTTATCTTCCGTGAGGTAAATCCTTAGATCTGTCTGCACTTTTCAGTGATTATTATTCTGTAACATAACACTGAAAGTGGGGCATCTCGCTGCGTCACTATTACAAGCACCAAATTTAATTTTTTGTAATACGATGTTCTACCCAAGTCTAGCAAACACGGTAAAGCAACAATAACACAGAATCATACTCAACACAGAAAGCGCGGTTACGCCTGTAGTACCTACTTCCTGCACAGCAGAAGCGTTACACGTCGTTTACCATCGAGGCCTCTGTTGTCGCTAATGTCAAGTGAGGCTAAACGAGAGTGTGAGTCAGTTTAATTGGTGAATGTTGGGATATTGTGCACGTAGTTTAGAACGTTGAGTAGTCGCGTGATGCCAGACACGTGCAGCCGAAAACAAAACACTTTCAGTAATATCTCGAAATATGTTCCATAAGTAATTTAATTTCTAATGCCCAATGAAATAATAAAAACGCATTTAGACCTAAAGCGCTAACGACTAGCTGCTGTGTGGAACACATTTTACGCTGTATGAAAATTATACTTCAACTGTTAGAGATGAAACATTCTCAGACAAGCCACCCGCAGAACTTTAAGAAAGCGTGTGCAGTTAGAGGGAACGACGGGCAATAAGAAAACAGGAAACACATTCTGACAGTCTGAACTTGAGGTGATGAATGAAGTACTATCTTTCCAGCACTGTAGTTTGTTTTTTCACAATTGAGCATAATACCAACGTGGGAAAACACGTGCAGAGTGTCGACCTGAATCATAAAAAAATATAAGGAGCTTACACTTTTTTCAGTTAGTTTTGCTTATCAGGTAGCAATACGGATGTATTTCATAAGCCAGCTAGTACACATCTTAATGTAAGCTGATGTTCTCAATCATACTATCTTCTCATCACCTTTGAGTTTTAGTTCTTAATTATCCCTATCTTCAAATTTCTAACAACTTTTGCGACGTAAAACAGTCAAGTTATTTCAGCGTATATTTTAATAGCAATTATACATGCAGGCTTCTTAATTCTATACCACATTCACAAACTTATAATACCATGTCTAAGACCATTATCCTTTAACATACTAGTATTCTGTAGCTGATGAGAGAGACAGCATTGCACTTTATCCCCGATGTTATGCAATCTGTGCTGTCAGACAAATCAAGGCTAAATTTGGATACGTAATAAAGGAGGAAATAAAAACTTTGCTGTTTGCCGACCACATTGGAATTCTGTTAGGCGGCTGAAGAGCTGCTGAATGAAATGGATAGTACCAAGAAAACAAGTTTTAAGATAAAAAATGCAGACTAGAAGAAAAGGATTTCTAAAAGAAAAATTTTAGTGTAGAAGTCATCTGAGTGCATTTGTGTAGAAAGTGTCCTTATAGAGAAGTGAAACGTGGAAGGGAACAGTAACTTTTGAAATGTGCTGCCGAAGATTAGGTGGATCTTGTAACCAAGATGAGGTACTGACTTTTCTCGTTGAGAAAACTTCATGGGGCAACTTGACTAAAAAGGGATCGTTTAATGGGAGACATTCTGAGCCATCAAGGAATTGTCTACCTGGTAATAGAAGGAAGAGAGGGTGGTGAAACATTTAGGTGATAAGGGACGTATGCAGTAAGCTGCTTGGAATTTACATACATGGTGGACACCAAACTAGTCTTTAGACGTCTGGAAGCGTCAACTCGCTAAACGCTTCCCGCAGTAAAATCTGTGACACTATCGCATCGTTTTAACACAAGTCCAGATTTCTAAGCAAAATGCTTATATTTCTCCACACTTTTAGAGATAAGCAGAAAGATTACACTTCGTAAAACACACCTATACAAGCACTTTTAACTTTTGTGCTTATGTTTATTTTGTAAGAAAATATTTATATTAAAACAGCATATTTTAACGAGAACTGATTTTAAAAGTTATTTTGTTTGGTGCGCGAAAAAGACTTTCTGCGACGAAAAACTATGACTTGCAGAACGCTAATACCACGCGGCGTAAGGAGAGGTTCAAGAATAAATGAGTTAAAATAGAAACTTATTACAAAAAGCAATGTTGGGAAACGATCGGGTTGTGATACATTTTTCAAAGACCTGTGCTTACAAGGGAACCGTACGAACTCCCACTCGCCAATTTTATTCATATTGACAGGGTGTGTGAGCACCCCAACGTATGTAAACCGGGAGAGAGAACTCTTAGTTTTCTGAAAAATCGAGGTTGAAATCTAGACGTGTCTAAAACCACCTACGGTTTATAGCATTCAAGAAGTCCGTAGCCAAGCGGGTAAGCGCTTAGTTTCATAAACGCGAAGTTTCTGGATTGAATCACGCTTCCGGTACTTGTTTTTTCATTGCCCTAATTCTAACAACAGATAAGCATGGTGCGCGACGAAACTGAGATGACGGAGAACTGTTTGTAAATATAAACAAAGTTTGTTTTGCAATACACACACAAAAAGAACCATGCTTACGCAAAAATTCGGCTTCCACAACGGTATGTGTCACAAAAATTATCCTTTTCCATGTTTCTGTGATCAGTATTAACCGCTTTCGTGCATTCGTGCAGTGCTCCATAGGTTTACAGATTATACTTTTCACAAATGTAGATACAATATTATAAATAAAATGGCTATAATAATTGACTGAAAGCTCTTGTGTCTCCTGGTTTTGTATCCAGTCTCCTTAAGGGAAACATTTGTCCACCTTTTTACGACATAAAGATATGAAAGTAAATGATTCATTAAATACTAAGAACTTGCACAGTCACAATAAATCTGCCAGAATGACGTGGGAATAAAATAATATGCACCGGCAGTGGGATTTGTTTAGACAGACATCGCACTTAAGGAATTATGCATTTACTCGCTCGGCTTCGGACTCTGAGCGGTTATAAATTCCACGTACTCTAAACTCCTAGTCGTGCCCCCTACATACCCAGTCAGTATGAAGCAAATCTGCTAAGGCAAGTTCCTACGGTTCCCTTGTAAAGCATTAGTAGATTCCGACACGCTGATGTGGAAATTGCAGCTTCGTGTAGTTTTAGAAAAAAATACACAAAATGGGACTAGACGAAACTACACCGCGCGAAAACACTATGCAACAGTTTTCAGGAGGTAACTTAATATTCGGAATACACTTAAGCACGACAACATTCGGATTTCTATTGAAACCACAAATGCATCGAAGCAGTGCGTGTGTAGTGCTGTAGTTGGTACTATGAAAGACGGCAAATCGTTTGCTCTTAGTGTTACATACTCGCCCGAGTAAATCATTCCACTGTTGCCAAATTTTTCAGTGATTCTTTAGGTTTCTTCAGGCCAGAAGGGATACGGCATGACAACCTGTTATTTCTCAGAGACTGCTCCATATACCGCTGAAGCAGGAACTGGATTAAAAGTTCTTCACCCTTAATTCTCATTTATTTTTATTTATTTATGAACAACAGCTCATGGGCACCATTTCTGACGAACTTTTATCACACATACATGGCATTTAAAGTCAATGGAGATTACTGAGCCATGGAAAGGAATTGCACTGATAAGTGAAAAATTTTATAACTACTTTGGCGTTGTTTCTCTCGGAATGTAAGATGAATACGTTGTCTCTGCAATAATATATCCAATGGTGTTTTCTAGAAGTCAGTAAAGCTCAAGTAACTTCTGTTAGTTCCTTAAGGAAGCACATCGTGACGAAAACGATATGACTTGCGGAAGAGACGTCACATGAAAGGTCGCTCTTGGCTTTGCCATCGATTTCCTTTAAAGTCGACCCTGACCCATTTAGTTTGTGCGCGCTGTCGTCGCCGGTCATTCGTAATTGTTCTAGCGGAATTCCACTTTCAACCTTACACATGTGGGAGATTTTATGCCACCCGCCAGATGTATTTCAGTCACCTCTGCGTCGCGCTAACGTTTGCCAGAGGAAATAATTCCATACGGACGACATTGGAAATCATATTCAACAAGTTTTTTTCAGTATTTTCCGACTTCCCTCGATTACATATTTCACCATTCTCTCCAACAAAATTAATTTTGAAAACAAAGCGAAGTTCGAGAATCCAGGCTTTCTCGGCGAAACCACATCTACAGGATTCGAACCTGCGACCGTAGCGTTCGCGCGGTTCCAGACTGAAGCGCCTAGAACCGCTCGGCCACTCCTGCCGGCCAATCTCAAAACAGCTCCTACAACTAAACACCTTGACTTCCATCCACTGGCACCTCATCTCCGCAGAAGCTGTTGTAATAATTATGGGAAACACTATCCGTACATTCTTCGAGATCTTAACCTGACGATTCACTCACCACTATAATACTTATGTCAAACACTATCCACACCTAACCAGAACCCTTCCCACTAAAAATCCAAAACAACACACGACGAACGATTACCAACAGGCCCAACATGGTGGCTACATTCATGAGATATTAGCACTGAAACACTAACATCACACACGGAAATAAACAGTCCTGCCCTCCTAACTTTTCCTCTCCCTCCGGATGTAAAGGACAAACACTCGTCTTTGATATGTGAATACCTTCTCTCATTCGCATCTCGCACAGGCCCCAATTTATCAAGGCTCAGGCACATCACGAGTACGTAACTTGCCGAATCGCTGCTTGAAGACGGTAATATTTCGTATAACTTAAGATTTCATCAAAAATTCATTTACATATCCTGAGGGGTGGGAGGAGGGAGAGGGAAAGACGATCAGGAAGAAAATGAAAGCTGTCCTTTGTTTTCAGAGTGCTACTGAAAATTACTCTTAGTGGAAGGAAGGGGAAACGCCATCTAGCGACCAGAACCGCCAACCGCGTTTCCTACTTCTGTAAGACTTTTCAGTGGCCTGTAGATTTAACTGCACTTCGTCACCGTTCGCGGACCAGACAAACTGGGTCACGGAAAATGAAGCTATTCGCACTACCAACGCAATATTTGTCGTGCAGTATTGAAGCGCGACTGCTCAATCAGTAACTCGTCGCGATGACTGGACAGGTTTCGGCAAAGTCGATCAGCGGGGCGGCAGTGAGGTACGGGGTTCTTGCGCTGCGTCTGAAGGCTGACAGCGCAAAACTCCAACGCTGCCTCACGGTAAACTTCTTGGATGTGGGAGAGACCAACGTGGTTGTACTTTGACGTCTCTCTGGCAAGAAACCGTCATTAATTGAAGATATTTGCGACATACACTAATTTCCATTGCCGTTTCATTACTTTCATTTCGGGTACACGCCTTTTTTTTTCGGCGGGTGGAAGGATTACTCATACACTGCCACTGAGTTGATCGGTTTTCGTGAAACGTTTTGGAAGGTAAACAAGGTTCAAGATAGAAAAACAGTCGTGAACTAAAGCTTCACGACAAACAGTCTTAGTAATTCTTTTCCGCCAGTACAATAAGTACAATCAATAGACAACGGGTAGACAGCGCAAATGCGACGTCAAGAAGTGCTTATAATTCAATCTTGAGATGTTTAATACCTGTTCCCTGCTAAAGAGTAATCCATATTGCAAAAGAGTAATTATGGAGCGATGCATCAAACTGAACATTAACTGCATTCAAACAAGACAATTTCTAATGACAATCAAATTTCCACTGTTATACCAGTACACGAAGACCAAGAAAGGTCTACTACCGGAGAAAATCGTGTAGTCCCAAACTTTTGCATAGCATACTACAATCCTAACAGGAAGGGTGGGGGGGGGGTTAAAGGTCACGGTCTTATATTTATCCTCTAGCAACTATAAAACCACGACTTCTCAGACAAAAATTACATTAAATTTCGTACAAAAAAAAAGAATATTTTTTCTCTGGCGGTAATAGATACCGAGTGCGAGGGATGGAAAAATCGCAGATTATTAAAACTATTGTTCTAACGGTATAAAATTTTTATCTTAAAATGGAATTAAAAGTTAATATTAAATGTATTTACCACGTCTAAGTGGAGCAGAGCCATATTAAGGGATAAATCGTGTCCTGGGGGTGTAAGAGTGGAGGAGGGGTGAGGTGTGGAGCAGAAGCGCCTGGGAAGGCAGGTCGCCATGTTGTCATGCGCTTCTCCATAGGTCTGCAGGCTGCAGGTCGAGGCGGTGACTCGCCTCTACGTCACAAGAAGCAACTACGACGAGTGAGAGGTCATACACATGACTGCTAAAAGGAATTCGTTAAACTTCGGTTACACAATAAATAAGTCTAATCTAAAAGCCGTAAATTCAACGAAATACGTAGGTATTACAATTACGAACAACTTAAATTGGAGAGAACACACAGAAAATGTTGGGGGGAAGGCTAACCATAGGCTGAGCTTTATTGGCAGGATACTTAGAAAATGTAACAGACCTACTAAGGAGACTGCCTACACTACGCTTGTCCGTCCTCTTTTAGAATAATGCTGCGCGGTGTGGGATCCTTACGAGGTAGGACTCACGGAATACATCGAAAAAGTTCAAAGAACGGCAGCACGTTCTGTATTATCATGAAATATGGGAGAGAGTGTCACAGAAATGATACAGGATTTGGGCTGGAAATCGTTAAAAGAAAGGAGTTTCTCGTTGCGACGGAATCTTCTCACGAAAATCCAATCACCAATTTTCTCCTCCGAATGCGAAAATATTTTGTTGACACCGACCTACGTAGGGAGAACGATCACCACGATAAAATAAAGGAAATCAGAGCTCGCGCGGAAAGATGGGTGTTCATTCTTTCCGCGCGCTATACGAGATTGGAATAATGGAGGATTGTGAAGGTGGCTCAATGGGCCGTCTGCCAGGCACTTAAATGTGGTTTGCAGAGTATCCATGTAGATGCAGATATTTCACGAAATTATACGGACTGCTCGCAGCGAACCTTGTGAATCACTGGAGACTGTGTGCCGACATGCCTGCAGAGTGTTTATTTAGCACAAAATGCGTTAACACTACATGGAATGCAGACATGCGTTACTAATAACACTAATGCAGGTAACGCATATGGACAGAGTCTACGCAAATCTCTTCACGCAGTTCAACACTGCTAGAGAAGAAATGGATTGTCAGTCCTGTACGGCAGTAATGTTTTCCTGGAAAAGACAACTTCCCACCAATAGCATTGCTCGCTTTTCAGTTTACAGGCAGGCTATATCTACCAAGCTCGTGTTAATATAGTGGACTTATTTTCAGTTTATTGGGTGAGTACGTATCTGCAGTTAAGTAAGCTATTGTGTAAATTACATTCCTGTGTAATTTGTAAATGTGATGAGGTCAGTGACCTTTGTAATTGGGGGAAGGGTGGAGGGGGAGGGGGAGGGGGGAGGGGGAGGGGGAGGGGGAGGGGGAGGGGGAGGGGGAGGGGGAGGGGGAGGGGGAGGGGGAGGGGACGAGGCATTTGACTGTTAAATGTTGCACCCTGCTGCTGTTTTTGTGTCAGTGGTGGTGAATTAGTGAATGACCAGAAGTTACTGCACTTCTTTCACATCTTCCGAGATGGGTGTGAATATGTCTGACAATGGGATTGATCAAGTCCAGAACTGATCTATTGTAATGCATTGCTCCATTTGTTGAAATATAAGAAGTTCTATGACACCTAGGTGACCTACTTTTGTTGCAGATAGAAAATTTAAGCCTTTGGACCTTTTCAGATTTCGGGAGAGTTGAGAATGGGGTGATGCAATTGATACCTATCATGCTGTAAAAATATTCCAGCCAGTGAAAGTGGAGGTAATGAAGCAGACATTGTCGAATAGATACTGACAGCAAGTTACACTTTGAAGAGGCTCTTCGATGTGGTAGACAGTCTACAGTTCCAGCAGTTGAGTTTTTACGCATAACAGCAAATAAGTACTCAAAATGAAAACAATTTCACTACATAAACACGAGCTCAGTTACTATTTTGTCTACTCACATAATTGAACTTTAAAGAAATGCTAGGGAGGTATTGTCTGTAAACCGAAAAGCGAGCAGCACTATTGGTGGGGAAAGTCGCCATTTCCGGAAGTCACTCGCTACAGCTGCCGTTCGAGAAGACTAAATTTATCCTCTAGCAGTGTAGAACTGTGTGCAGATAATGTAGATTCTGTCCATATGCATTACATGCATTAGTGTTATTAGTAAGTCATATCTGCATTCCCTTCCCCCATGAACCATGGACCTTGCCGTTGGTGGGGAGGCTTGCGTGCCTCAGCGATACAGATGGCCGTACCGTAGGTGCAACCACAACGGAGGGGTATCTGTTGAGAGGCCAGACAAACATGTGGTTCCTGAAGAGGGGCAGCAGCCTTTTCAGTAGTTGCAGGGGCAACAGTCTGGATGATTGACTGATCTGGCCTTGTAACATTAACCAAAACGGCCTTGCTGTGCTGGTACTGCGAACGGCTGAAAGCAAGGGGAAACTACAGCCGTAATTTTTCCCGAGGACATGCAGCTTTACTGTATGATTAAATGATGATGGCGTCCTCTTGGGTAAAATATTCCGGAGGTAAAATAGTCCCCCATTGGGATCTCCGGGCGGGGACTACTCAAGAGGACGTCGTTATCAGGAGAAAGAAAACTGGCATTCTACGAATCGGAGCGTGGAATGTCAGATCCCTTAATCGGGCAGGTAGGTTAGAAAATTTAAAAAGGGAAATGGATAGGTTAAAGTTAGATATAGTGGGAATTAGTGAAGTTCGGTGGCAGGAGGAACAAGACTTTTGGTCAGGTGATTACAGGGTTATAAATACAAAATCAAATAGGGGTAATGCAGGAGTAGGTTTAATAATGAATAAAAAAATAGGAGTGCGGGTTAGCTACTACAAACAGCATAGTGAACGCATTATTGTGGCCAAGATAGACACGAAGCCCATGCCTACTACAGTAGTACAAGTTTATATGCCAACTAGCTCTGCAGATGAAGAAATTGATGAAATGTATGACGAGATAAAAGAAATTATTCAGGTAGTGAAGGGAGACGAAAATTTAATAGTCATGGGTGACTGGAATTCGTCAGTAGGAAAAGGGAGAGAAGGAAACATAGTAGGTGAATATGGAGTGTGGGGAAGAAATGAAAGAGGAAACCGCCTTGTAGAATTTTGCACAGAGCATAACTTAATCATAGCTAACACTTGGTTCAAGAATCATAAAAGAAGGTTGTATACCTGGAAGAATCCTGGAGATACTAATAGGTATCAGATAGATTATATAATGGTAAGACAGAGATTTAGGAACCAGGTTTAAAATTGTAAGACATTTCCAGGGGCAGATGTGGATTCTGACCACAATCTATTGGTTATGAACTGCAGATTGAAACTGAAGAAACTGCAAAAAGGTGGGAATTTAAGGAGATGGGACCTGGATAAACTGAAAGAACCAGAGGTTGTAGAGAGTTTCAGGGAGAGCATAAGGGAACAATTGACAGGAATGGGGGAATGAAATACAGTAGAAGAAGAATGGGTAGCTCTGAGGGATGAAGTAGTGAAGGCAGCAGAGGATCAAGTAGGTAAAAAGACGAGGGCTAATAGAAATCCTTGGGTAACAGAAGAAATATTGAATTTAATTGATGAAAGGAGAAAATATAAAAATGCAGTAAATGAAGCAGGCAAAAGGGAATACAAACGTCTCAAAAATGAAATCGACAGGAAGTGCAAAATGGCTAAGCAGGGATGGCTAGAGGACAAATTTAAGGATGTAGAGGCTTGTCTCACTAGGGGTAAGATAGATACTGCCTACAGGAAAATTAAAGAGACCTTTGGAGAGAAGAGAACCATTTGTATGAATATCAAGAGCTCAGATGGCAACCCAGTTCTAAGCAAAGAAGGGAAGGCAGAAAGGTGGAAGGAGTATATAGAGGGTTTATACAAGGGAGATGTACTTGAGGACAGTATTATGGAAATAGAAGAGGATGTAGATGAAGATGAAATGGGAGATACGATACTGCGTGAAGAGTTTGAAAGAGCACTGAAAGACCTGAGTCGAAACAAGGCCCCGGGAGTAGACAACATTCCATTAGAACTACTGATGGCCTTGGGAGAGCCAGTCATGACAAAACTCTACCATCTGGTGAGCAAGATGTATGAGACAGGAGAAATACCCACAGACTTCAAGAAGAATAATTCCAATACCAAAGAAAGCAGGTGTTGACAGATGTGAAAATTACCGAACTATCAGTTTAATAAGTCACAGCTGCAAAATACTAACGCGGATTCTTTACAGACGAATGGAAAAACTGGTAGAAGCGGACCTCGGGGAAGATCAGTTTGGATTCCGTAGAAATGTTGGAACACGTGAGGCAATACTAACCTTACGACTTATCTTAGAAGAAAGATTAAGAAAAGGCAAACCTACGTTTCTAGCATTTGTAGACTTAGAGAAAGCTTTTGACAATGTTGACTGGAATACTCTCTTTCAAATTCCGAAGGTGGCAGGGGTAAAATACAGGGAGCGAAAGGCTATTTACAATTTGTACAGAAACCAGATGGCAGTTATAAGAGTCGAGGGGCATGAAAGGGAAGCAGTGGTTGGGAAAGGAGTGAGACAGGGTTGTAGCCTCTCCCCGATGTTATTCAATCTGTATATTAAGCAAACAGTAAAGGAAACAAAAGAAAAATTCGGAGTAGGTATTAAAATTCATGGAAAAGAAGTAAAAACTTTGAGGTTCGCCGATGACATTGTAATTCTGTCAGAGACAGCAAAGGACTTGGAAGAGCAGTTGAACGGAATGGACAGTGTCTTGAAAGGAGGATATAAGATGAACATCAACAAAAGCAAAATGAGGATAATGGAATGTAGTCAGATTAAATCGGGTTATGCTGAGGGGATTAGATTAGGAAATGAGACACTTAAAGTAGTAAAGGAGTTTTGCTATTTAGGGAGTAAAATAACTGATGATTGTCGAAGTAGAGAGGATATAAAATGTAGACTGGCAATGGCAAGGAAATCGTTTCTGAAGAAGAGAAATTTGTTAACATCGAGTATAGATTTAAGTGTCAGGAAGTCGTTTCTGAAAGTATTTGTATGGAGTGTAGCCATGTATGGAAGTGAAACATGGACGATAACCAGTTTGGACAAGAAGAGAGTAGAAGCTTTCGAAATGTGGTGCTACAGAAGAATGCTGAAGATAAGGTGGGTAGATCACGTAACTAATGAGGAGGTATTGAATAGGATTGGGGAGAAGAGGAGTTTGTGGCACAACTTGACTAGAAGAAGGGATCGGTTGGTAGGACATGTTTTGAGGCATCAAGGGATCACAAATTTAGCATTGGAGGGCAGCGTGGAGGGTAAAAATCGTAGAGGGAGACCAAGAGATGAATACACTAAGCAGATTCAGAAGGATGTAGGTTGCAGTAGGTACTGGGAGATGAAGCTTGCACAGGATAGAGTAGCATGGAGAGCTGCATCAAACCAGTCTCAGGACTGAAGACCACAACAACAACAACATCTGCATTCCATGTAGTGGTAAAGCATTTTGCATTAAATAAACCTTCCAGAAGCTTGCCTGCACACTGCGTCGCCAATGCTTCATTAGGCGCACAGTGTAGGGACCGCACAGCTTCCTGAGACACCCTGTAGTTGCTTCTTGCGACACCGTGGGGAATCACTTGCACTACCTTTAGTCCGCAGACCTATGAAGGATGGAAAAGCATGAGCAAATCCAGCTAGCTGCCTTCCCTTCGGATTTCTACCCCACATATCTCTCTCTCCACCCCGTTACACCCCCAGAACACATTTAATCCCTTAATATGGCTCTACTGCAGTTATACTTGGTACACACAGTATGTTTTTTAACCCCCCCCTCCACTTATAGATGAACAATTTTACACCGTTGGAATATGTTCAATTATCAGCGATTTTTCCGTCTTCTGCGTTAGACTTAGAGTAAAAAGGAATGATCTTTTTTGTAGGATATTTATGCAATTTAATTTTATACTGGACACATTTTCGCTAGAAGCCGCAGTGCGTGTGTCATTCGATAAAAACAAAATGACATTTAAACCCACCCCCATTCCAACGCTCATATCACACTGGTCAGGATTTTTAGTACGGTGTTCAGGAGATACAATCCTAGCACCATGCAAAATTTTGCGACTGCATTTTTTCTTAACTTTCTTACGTCAGCTTCCTTTTTGCCAAGGGATTCCATCGGCAAAAAGGTGGGCGTCATCTGTGAAGCTTGCCTTGCCACATTGTCACTTGTTGCAGTCAAAATTCCAAACAAGTGGCATTACAGATACATCGCTACATTTCCGGCTGTGAACAACTTAGTATGATACAAAACACGATAGTATTTCTGCAGGGTCATCTCAAAGTAATTACTAATCTCTTTGGCTCATATGTTTCAAGCCCAGGAAACTAGTTTTGATTCTCCAAAGCTGTGTTTTTTCTATTGTGCAGAACCAATTGCTTCAAGTGGAGAACAAAATATTAGCAGGCAGGAAGAAAGCGGATACCCACAGGTTTGCGACTAATTTATCAACAAGCAACTAGCTCGTTTAGATTTTGTACTACATGCACCTTCTTTAGATTCGCAACAATCGTTACAAACTGGAAGATAAGCAACAGACGCTCGGTCGATGACCGTGTCACACTGGAGAAGAAAATCTGCCTCCTTTTCAGAGCTGTTTACAGAAGCCACGGAAAACAAATCTGACTGGCCAGAAGGGGATCTGAACCGCTCCGGATGAGTTTGGCTTACTGCAGCATCCAATGCCTATTTAGGGCCCAAGCAAAACAAGCCGCATGTTAGGGCGCCATCGGAGCCCAGCTGCAAAAAGGATTTCTTAAGGTCTTACCAAGAGCCCAACGAAAGGCGACTAATGGCTGTGTGGAAAAAAGTTATCGAATGAGCTCTGGCAGTGTCTCGCTGGTTTGATTGAACTGCAGAGTAAAGGTGGAAACAGCCTGCTACATACATACACAGATGTGTTGGGCTAGAGTGATACAGACCCTTGTCTCCCCATCCCCTCACGCTTTCCGTCGCCGAAATGCTGGCTGCGATGACACTGATTTATAATGCAGCCTGAGATCTAGATTTGGCTGAAATGTGACAATTTGGTTGAGAGTTGGCGAAGATAACGAATACGAGTCAAAGGTTTTGATAGCAGGTTGACCTCTATCGTGGCTAATGTTTACGTTCGCGCCATATGTAAATGCACTTTGCCATACCGGTGTTTAACTTACTATTCGTCAAACGAAAGTGCAAGTTAAATTCAGAAAACTTATGTTGGGCAATGGATAAGCCTCCGACGATTTTGATGCATATTATGTACATACATGGTCGATAAACTCCGAAAAATGGAATGCGGTTCCACAACGTTATTTTTTCGCCCTCTATTTGAGTATTGAGAGAACTAGGCGCAAGAAGTTCATGTAGCTCTATTTGATGAAACCTAATTTCTTAAATTATTTACTGGACAAAATTTAGAGTTTCATGTTAGCTTACAGAGTAAGAGGTATCTTACAAGACCAAAGGGTTATCAGTGCCCGTATACAGCTGCGGCTGCTAATGATTTCTGTCCAGATCCTATAAGTATTAATGTTACGAGGAACTACAAGTACGTCACAGTTGCAGAGTCTACAACCCCCCTCATGGCTGCCGTAGCAAAAAATTCTTCCGAACCGGCACCCCTAGTACCAAGTTTATCAGTTGGAGCTTTGATGTTAGGAGCATTTCAAGGCGCCAGTGCTGGGTAGTTAGAAAAGGGAATTTCTCTCTGTTTCTCTCCTCCCCGTGGTTGTGTTTTGTTCATCTTAATGATATTTTCTATAGCTCTAGTTCAGTGTAACGTTTAGTTTATTACACTTAAAACCATACATCTCTCGTGTAAAGTATCGTTAAGGTAGGCCGATGCACTTCCAAGTTATGAGGACTTCAAGTGACAGTCCTCACGTCATTAGCGACTAGTGTAGCGTTAGACTCCGAAAACAACATTGCAGCATTCTAAACAGAAAGTTAATTACCGACACCTTTTCCTGTCTCCAATGTTTTTCTTTAACATTACTTAGTTTGATAGCTTCCTTTGTATTGCTGTACTTAGATCCATAGCATCTATTAATAATGTATTACACCCTGTTTACTGCACTGTTGTGCAGCTGGTCCTGTAAACATACTTATTTACTTGGTCCACCTTAGGTAGCTAGCCAGTGCACAGACCTAGATTACAAAAGCTGTTAGAGATGTACGTTTCTTAAATACGACGAACACCTCTGAAATGAGGCAAACAGTAAACTAAACAGGTGTCTGCATGATCTTCCCAAAAAATTCTACTTCTGGATATTCGACGACAATGTAATGGGGTTTTACACTTCCCAGAACTGTGCAATCAGAAATACCGATACGAGCAGAGGGTGTCACTTACCAGAAAAACAGCACCGAGACGGGATTTGCGGTGGTCCGCGGGTTGGGGTTGGACTTGCGCCTCGTCGTATCCATAGCACCGGCACTCACTCACTGACCGGCGGCAGACGCCACAGCAGACTGAGGGGCGCGCGCGCTTCTGCTGACTCAGGCCACATGGCCAGGGCGGTCCTCCCCCCCTCCCCGCCCCACCAGCAAACCGACTGCTCGGCCGCTGTTGACCCCAGTCTGCCGCTGCGTGCTGCGCCGCACCGCCGCGCCATACGAACAATGCAGCAGCTGCTGCAACTGCCACTTCTCATGCTACACGCACAACAGACTGCAGTGTCAGCAGAAATCGGTGGTTCGCACGGCGCCCAGCTACAGAATCCAACTGCAAGTTTAGTAGCAAGGTTTCCTGCCCGTTCGAAGCGTGAAGGTCTGTTCACATGCGCCAGAATTTCTATTTATGTTTATCTGTGTATCCTGAATCACAAATAACGGGAAACTTATACCAACCGTTCTCTCTTCTTCCTTCTCTGCACAGAGTGACGGTTTCCTAAGTCCACCTCAGTGAAATAGACTGCCTTCATCCCAAGCGAAAAGTTTAACAAGTAACATACGAGTATGTCTATAAAGGGTGGTCAAAGCAGTCTGAAAAGCTTGTGAGGGTGTTACAAGGGAAGTTGTGCTGAGAAACAGTTGTTAGGAAAATAGGATTCAATAAGTTGCGCCTTTTCAGAGTTATTTAGCATTGAAGTTCGACGACCAGGTCGTCGCACGCGCGAATTCAAGCAGCGTGCCAGAGACAGTGTCACCAAACTTATTCTTCGTTTGGTTTCCTCAAACCGAACAAACGTAGCTTTTGCTCAGATAGCTTAAATTCATCACTTCCGAAAGATGAGCGTGGCAACAAGTGGTTAACTCGCGGACCAGCAGATGTCTGTGCGTTACCGCATTTTAGTGCGTGCAAGTGCTTGAATTTGCACGCGCAATTACATGATTGGGTAACTTCAGTGCTAAATAACTCCGAAACGGTGCAACGTATCGAGTTTTTCTTAACATTTATCTATCAGCACAGTCTCCCAAGCAACACCTTTACAAGCTTTCCAGAGAGTTTTTGACCTCCCGTGTATAATTCTGCTTGGGCATAGCATCGCTTTTTAAGCCTTAACTTATATATAGTCGTGAAAAGTAGTACGCCTAATGCTTCTACAGAGTGTGCGGAAATTTCCATTAAGAACATCTAGAACTTCTAGAGGGGAGGGAGTATATAATATTTTGAACAGAAACCCATAGCAACCCATGTCCAGAAACATCATCCAACGACGCTATAGAGCGTCACCAAGTTATAGGCACCGGCGCCTGTAAATGTGTGGTTCTCTGATGATGATACTAACTTTGAAGGATTATGGAGAAGGATAAATTTATCAATTTGATTTAAAGATCCCATGTAGCGGAAACGAGCGAGTCAAAAGTTTTAAGCGAAAATCATTCTGGTACATCTGACAGTGGAATACATGTACCAGTGCTGTTGTTGCTAAGACTGTAGGGTAGGCAACTCTGAGGTGGTAGTATGGACCAAAACGAGAAAAAAATTCCAGTAAACATGGGCTCTGAAATCTACACCTGAGGAGCTATGAGCATTTGTTCACCTTCACTAGTGCGAAACAAATCTCCTCTATTGAACAAGTACTAATAGCTCATCGCGTAGGCATTTTAGAGCCCATGTTTACTAGACATAGTTTCTTGTTTTCATCCATACTGCCACCTCTGAAAGTTGCCTACCCTACAATCTTACCAACAACTGTACCAGTGCATGTATTCCACTGTCAGAGACATCAGAGGTTTTCGCTTATGACTTTCGACTGGTTCGTTTCCGGTATAGGAATTCTTACCTCAAATTGATATATTTATCCTTTTTCATCATCCTCGAAAGTTTGTAACATCACGGAATCGTCCTGTGTATACACACATTTCCAGGCGCCGGCAGCTATAATTTTGACACTCTATTAGTATTCTCGGATAATGTTTCTGGACATGGGTTCCTATTCAAAATGTTATGTACTCAGTCCCCTCTACAGGTCCCAGAAGTTTGTAATGGTAACTCCCTAACAACTTGTGTAACTGAGGAGAGGGAGAAAACTGTTGCAATTTGTGGCGTTTCCCTTTACTTGTGACGCGGGACACACAAACATAAATGCAAGTTCTGGCGAATATGGATAGACCATTCACGCTTCGAACGGGAGAATTTTAGGAAACTGTGGGTTCATCCGTAAAGGAGAGCGCATATAGAACACTAGTGCGACCCATTCTTGTCTACTACTCGCATATTTGGGATCCGCTCCAGGTCGGATTAAGGGCAGACATAGGAGCAATTCAGAGGCGGCCTGCCACATTTATTGCTGGTATTTTCTAACAGTAGGCAAGTGTTATGGAGTGATTCTTCAACTTCTCCCGGCGTATTTCTTGCACGAACAGTCCACGGGTGTACTGCCGGTCCATTGTGTCCAAAGGGCACAATATTTCGGTGATCAGGCATGTCGCCATCGTCAGGTGCGCTGACGAACCGAGCTCCTGAGTAAGGTTCGGTTTTTTTAGATGGGGCCCCTCCACGCCCGCACCAACGTGCTGACCAAACCGAAAGTTCTACAGTCACTTCCGTCAACATGTTAGTTATTCTAGTAAATGGATCACAGGATATTGGGCTGTGATGTTGTCCGTGCGTCTGGGTAAGACTACGCATTAACACGGTCCATCAGGTGATGGATAGTGGACGAAACGCGAGTGAGGGTAGCGGTTTGAAGAGCAGAGGGAAAAAAGTGCCAAGGCTCGTGCCGTGGGAAAACAACCTCTGCGACAGTGGGACGGGTAGTAAGAGCGGTAGTGGCTTAGTAGCTGCGATAGTTCATGCAATGTTGGATTTGTTAGTATGGGTATCATGCATCACTACCGTGGCAAGCGGTGGCGATGTATCCCAGTTGCTGCAACCGCTACATTCCTGGAACAATCAAGATCGTTATATAGTAGCGGGAGATCGGCCATAGATCATCTCTCTGTGTGGGGGATGAGTGGAGCTTGTGTGCATGGAGTGTACGGTACGGATTCCCTGCGTGGTGCCAGTTATTCGGCAGTGTATTCCAGCTGGATATCCAGTAATGACGTCTGATTAACAGGGGCTCACCTGTACCGTTGTTTGCGTGTGCTAGGCCATAGATGTTAGGTAGTTACAAGTATGTCTTTTGGTCTTTTGTTTCCATCTATGGTTGTGGTCGTAGTTCCCCAGATTCAGAATAAACGGGCTCTGCGAATGTCTGGAGTTTCTGTACAGTCTTGTGGTGAGTTTGTGGATTACCTCCGTGAGAGTCTCAAGTCGGTATTCCCGATGAAAGTCCGCGATGCGTGTGTATCGTGGACCATTGCTTAAGATTTTGAGTACTTTGTTTTGTATGAGCTGCAGACGGCGCAGGCGTGTGGGCGCAGCGTATCCCCAGACAGGAGCTGCGTACGTCATCAGGGGTCGGATAAGTGTCACGTACATGGACCTCGACACCCTTCTGTTCAGTGTGCTACGGCTGTTGAGCATAGGGTAGAGCTGTTTGAGCCTCGCGCTAGTTCGGTTGGTCATGTGTTGTATGTGGTCCCCCCAGAGTAATTTCCGGTCCAGCCAGACACCGAGGTATTTGACTTTCTCACGGAAACGCATTGGGCGTCCATGTAGAGTTATTGGTCTGCACTATCGGTGTTTGCGCAGTTGGTTCGGTCTTCTAGTGAACAGAACGGCTTCGCACTTGTCGACGTTTACTCTAACACGCCATTTCTCCAACCGAGGCTCGGCCACTCTGAGTGCAGTCTGTAAGCGTGACGTAATGTTTGATGGTTTCCAATCTTGCGCGAGGATGGCTGTTCATCCGCGTAGATTGCCATCGTTGGGAGATCGTTTATGTAGAGGTTAAACAGTAGGGGCCCTAGGATGCTTCCCTGGGGTACTCCCGCGTGTATACCGTGTCGTGTTGATTGTTTTCCCCGCACGTCAGTGTTGAAACTCCTGTCTGTGAGGTATGAGTGTATTAGACGCACCAGCCCGTCGGGAAATCCCGCGTCGCTGAGTTTGCGAATGAGGCCGTTGTGCTATAGACGGTCTCAGGACGGGCGGCCGTCCTAAATCCCCCCCCCCCCTCCCCGCGAGGCGTTCTCTCCGCGGTCCGCGGCCGCGGCCGCGCGTCGGCGGTCGCTGAGAGGCTGGCGTCGGCGTCTGTGGTGGCGTCGGTGTGACTGCCTCGTCCGCCCCGGTCGCTCGTTCGTTTTCGTTGCTGAGCCCTCTTTCTAATTAGACTCAATGCTGGTTCCCTTGCCTTGCTGACGTTATAGCCGCCATCTCTGTTGATGAGTCCGTCCCTGGAACGAATTTCGATAGCCTCTCTAACGACGCTGTCCCAGTGTTTAGATGTCTGTGCCGAGACCCTGGTATGTCGGTAGCCCATTCCGTGATTTTCGGACAAACAGGGCTCTGCGAATGCCGACTTGTTTGGGTACATAAGTGGAGTGTGCCTCTGATGTTCTCGGAAACGATCTTCGATTTAGGACGGCCGCCCGCCCTCAGGAGCTCAGTTTGTCAGCGCACCTGACGATGGCGACACGTCTGATCGCCGAAATATTGTGCCCGTTGGACACTACGGACCGGCAGTACACCCGTGGACTGTTCGAGCAAGTATTATGGAGATGCCTCAAGGACACCAACTGGAATCCCTGGAGTGAAGGTGACGTTCCTTTCGAGGATCACTATTGAGAAAATTTAAAGAACCGACATTTGAAGCTGACTCCAGAACGATTCTACTGCCACCGACGCACATTTCGCGTGAGGACCCCGAAGGTAACGGAAATTCGGGCTCGTTCGGAGGCATACAGGTAGTCGCTTCTCCCTCGACCTGTTTGCAAGTGGAACAAGAAATGAAATGAGCAGTAGTGGTACGGGGTCCCCAGCGCCACTCACCGTACGGTGTATTGCGGAGTATGCGCTGAGGTGTGGTCGTGGGTCCTCCGGACACAGCTACTTTGATGCGATAATAAAAAAGTTTCAATTTTTAAAAAGGTTACTAAACATTGAGCGTAAACATTACCAAACGTCGTATTTAACAAGCTCAACGACAGTACCTGCCATCTTTTACCTTTGCTTGCACTTACATAAATCAGTCTAAACTAAGAACATGTCATGAAAAACAATATATAGATACTAAACAAGGATAAAAAACTGTTTCTTAAATTATAAATTTTGCTTCTTAAAAGCATAAAACAAAACTTTTTGTATTGGCTTTCGGGCCGTGCCGATTCAGCCATCTCAATAGTACTGTCGATCATGACGATCTGAGAGTAAGGACAACACAACACGACACCCAGCCCCCGAGAGGAGAATCCGCCGCGCTGGTCGCGCATCTACCAAGGCGGGCAACAAAAACTATCTCCCTATATAAATATTCTGATAGCAGGCAAAGTGAGCCAAGTTACATGCACCAATTAAGACTCGTGCTGATAGGTAGCTTGGACTTGGCGCACAAGTGTACAGTCACGATCAGTCGTTACCACAAATTCTTCGTCATTGTCGGAAACTCATTTTGAGAATGTGTGGTCGGTTACGCGCAGGTGTTGAATTTCCACCAATTTCGTCATCGCAGCTGCATGATTCATCGTTCACCCATTCCTCTAATATGTTATGTCGATTTTCAAAACTCCTATTTAGATTTGCCATTATAATACCTGAAATAAAATAATGAAACTGAAGAAGTAACAAAACAAATAAAGTGAGTATCTGTAGCGATGGGCCCAGTCGACCCTCGCCACTAACACGTCCACCATACCACTACCGACGGTAGGTACCAAGAGCGGGTGCAGCTGTGGCTCCCTCTACACGTTCTGACACAGATCGAGGCTCCACTGGAGCCACGACTACAGTTACAAAATCTGACAAAAATCCCCACGTGACTGGGACCCTAAATAACCAACTGACTGCATAATGTTAATGCTCCGTCGCCACGGGAAGCCTTTCATGAAAATAATGGAGGATAAACAGCTGTCCTAACTCTTAAGCGTCGATTAAGACTTTTCGTCTCAAAACTTTGTCACTCTAACGCAACTGTAAAAACACGAAGCGTATTTCTCTCATCTATTCACTCATACTATTTAAAATGCAAATGCTGACTGAAGATAAACGTTGTTTTTCAATAAAATTGCAATCCCTGCGTCTCGTTGTATTACCATACCAAATCTCTCTTCAGAATATACAGTCCTAACCTGGAGCAAGTAAACGGCGCTAGCCCACAATCAGCGTTTGGTTTTCCACCTTTTAGAAGTAGGCTTGTTTACCGACTAAATTATGCGAATTCAGGTCCACATATTATGCCAACAATTGTTGTTAATAAATGCCCAAACATGTTTCAGCACATTCTAATAAATGAAAAAATGCAAGTTTTGGATAACCCATAGCCAAAATTCTTATTATTAAACCAACATCAGTCCCGTAAAATGCAAAAATATTTTAAGTACTAATTATGCTAACGACTTGGGCCTGAAAACAGTTCATGTCCGTAACGGCCATTACCGCTGCCTTCTTCTCTACATTGTTAGATTCTGTAAGGTCCTCTTTACATTATTGTATACCGGTGGCTTGTCTTCAGCGGCTAAATCTTGTTAATTGGCGAGTTAACAAACAATTTCATCGAAAACTTAATTTTGTTGAACAAAAATATTTCGCGACTACCATTTGCAGTTAATTAAGAGTAATTTTTGAAGTATCCATCCTCATCTGCATCCTCTTCTGTTGTGGAAATGCACACAGAAACACGATACACGTTGAAAGGTGGCTACACTGAGCCACAGCGCCAGAGATCGCGCTAGAGAGTATTGTTCCGCCGCCTCCACTGGCAGTGATTATTGAGAACTCGTAGTAGTCAGTGCTTGTTCAGAACTCGTGGTAGGCTGTGGTTTTTGAGAGGTAGCGGAGCTCAGTGCTCGCTGAGATGTCGTAGTGAAAAGTGTTTGTCGAGATAGTGTAGTGGAGCGAGTTTATTCCATGTTTTATGTAGTTGATTGATGGATAGACAGCAGATGTTGTTCTAATGGAGATATTGTAATAATTTGAGTGCTTTTCATCAATATATGAAGGTAACGAAACTTGATTTTTTTTCATTATTTAATGTCGTAAATAATGCTTCATTACAGGTTCAGTCAACAAAGCATCTGGCCTGTGTTCTTGGATTAGAGTGTAATTCTAGTTTTCTTGAGTAATTATGGTATTTCTATTTCCTTTAATTAATTCAGTATAAATGATATTTAAAAATTCTTGTGTTGTTGAAGAAGAACCGTGCCAGATGCGTACGTTGAGTCATACTTCCACACACAGAACAGTTATACTTGTGCTTTGGCTTCGTAGGTTTTATAGTTGCTGGGGACTTAATTAATTGTGTTAACGAAAATTTTCATTTCATTCTTTGTTGTTGTTCTAAGCAGTCAGATAGCGTAATAATACTAGTCAGGGCCAACCGTTTACGAGACTTCGTAATCGGACAAACAGCTACAAAAAATTAAAAATTATTTTCATTTTATTTTAAATAAGCCCCCATGCACGTGGCGACCGCTGCTTCGGATCGTCCCTTGGAAATCTTCTGATTGTAAAAATAGTAGACAGTAGTATTGTTGTAGTAATTTGTAGTTTAGTAATTGTAGTCTATTTTGCATGTGTAGATTTGGTAATTGTCATTCTTCTAATGGTATTTTTTTGCAAAATTTCATTTCTGTTGTCTTGTCTACGGGTTTGACAATTAGTGCAATTATTTCAATTGTTCGATTAATCGTGTTTGAGGGAAACATTTCGTGTGAATGGTATTGTTGGAGATAAAGTGTCATTGTGTGTAATTTTCATATAGGGACGACTTTTGTATGTTTTGTAAATGATTACGCGATCGATGAAAAAGGCAAAAATGATGGATAGTGAGAATGTCGAAATTGTTAACATGGCGAACTCGCCAACAGAGGAAAACAGTATCATGAATAATGAAGTGGAAAACAATTTAATAAATCGGGAAAATAGTCCGGAACCATTTCAAAATTTTTCTCAATCAGAAAATTTTCAGAATTCGAGATTAACGACAGAAGATTCTGAAATAGTATCGAACACAGATAGCTTTACAGCTATGACGAAAGAAGTTGGTTTCGCGGGAAATGTTAGGGGCGAAAAGAATTTCGAACCGGCTATTATGGAGCAGTTGATGAGTGCAATATTAAATTTTCGATCTGAATTTAAAACACAAATGGGAACAATGGAGCAGTTTCGATCTGAATTAAAAACAGAGATAGGAACAATTAAAACAGATAGGGGAACAATGGAAACACGGTTAGACTCACTGGGATCACAGTTGGGATCTGAATTAAAAACAGTGGGATCACAAATAGGAACAATTAAAACAGAGATGGAAACAATGGAAACACGGTTAGACTCACGAATAGGGACATGTTTCAAAAATATGAAAGATGAGTTAAGGAAAGAAATCAGAGAAGAAGTACAACCGATTTTGAATTCTCACAATAATAGATTAATTGCAGTAGAGATTAGACAAAGGGAACAAGATAGAGAACAGGAAGAAAGAGATCGCGCGATAGTACAAAAATTTTCAGAGTTAAATTTACAACGTGCACACGATAAAGAAGAAATATTTGAGAGAATCGAGGAATCCGTACCAAATGACAGATTAAATAACCTAACACAACAATATGAACAGTTAACTACCAAATGTGTCAATACTGAAACCCGAGTCGCGACACTTACGGAAGACGTAAGTAAACAGAAAGAAAAAATAGGTGACTTATCGGAAAGAAGTGAGGAGATTTCAGATAAATTGACAAGTCTTAGTTTAAATGGGGATAGAGATTCAGATGATACAGCTCCATTACCATTTGCAGAAACCGAAGAGTACCAGAACATAAATAAGCATTACTTTTGAATACATTATGGGCACAACAGTGATCAATGTCATAAATAATTACTATTAAAAACAGTCTTGATCACAATTTATTTAACAAGGTTTTAACAAGGTGACCGGTTTCAACCACTACTGTGGTCATCTTCAGACCATTGAGTAGGAACCTCTTTCCTTGAAGAATCACTACTGGAGAAACCAGTGCACGTCTTACTATATATAATGGAGGCTCCACCCACTTCTGACTGCATGATGTCATTATTAACCAATGAGTTATAAGTCGAATTACAATTAAAACTTTCTTAGTTAAAAGAACAATTGTCAAGAAATTAGAAATAAATACACACTAAACTTAGCTTATTAAACAGCTATTGTCAATTAGGAAGCCTTAAAATTGTGATCAAGACTGTTTTTAATAGTAATAAATAAGCATGTTGAAAATCAGGGAAAATTTAATGAACGCGTTAAAAGGGAAGTTGAAGCATTACGAAAGCAAGTCAAACAAATTGAAGGCGAAATCGTAGGAAAAGACAGCAGAAGAAATTTAGAATCACAGATAGCAGAGGGCTTTGAAGAAAATAATTTGTTTCATTTACGGGACGCAACAAGAGAGCGCCAGGCGCGCGAACTTGACAATAATCGACATTCAAACTGGGACAGACGCGGTAGGTCTTTGTCGCCACGAGGCGAAAACTTTGACTATAAACACTTTTTGACTGTTCGGAAATTTAAGATCTTCCGCAATTCTAAGAATGACATACATCCATGTGCATGGTTAGATCAATTTATGTATGCACTCCCACCAAATTGGCCACTAAGTCACAAACTGGAATTTATGTGTGGATATTTAGAAAACGAACCGGCGACGCGCATGCGTGCACTCATTAAAGATTGTAATAATCTGAATGATTTTTATCATGCATTTCTATCGGCATATTGGTCCGAAAACACACAAGACAGATTCAAACATAGTCTGATTATGCAGCGTAATTTTAAACAGTCTGAGTTCCGCACACCGGCAGAATACTTTGAAGACATGATTCGAAAGAATCAGTTCCTGTCCAACCCTTATAGCCCGACTGAATTAATTCGCATTTGTTTAACTAAGCTGCCACAATCCATAAGACAAATTGCTTTAGCTGGAAGATGTAAAGACGACTTAGAGACTTTTAAGACTTTGTTACAAGAACTTGAGTATGACAACGACGACGGGACTTCTTGTAACTTTTTCAGTAACAGTAATTACGATAGATTTTCAGAGAAAAGGGATAGTGATCGGAACGGGCGTTATATGGGTAACTTTGAGAATGACAGACGTAACAGACAGGACAATAGATACCAGCCTTATGACAATAACAGACGTTCTAACAGAAATTACACAGACAATTATAATAACGGCAATTCGTACCGGAATGATCAATCATACGGAAACAGTAATCGGTATCATCAAGACAGAAATTATCCATACAGTAATAGAAATTCTTACTACAGAAATAACCAGGGTAGTAGGTCTAACAATAATTTCAGAAGTGACAGTCGAAATTATACAAGAAGTAGTTATGCAGACAGACAGGAAAACAGAAATTTTAATAACAGACACAACCAAGAATTTGCATCTAACAGACAGGAAGGACCTAATTGGCATCCCCCGCGTGACAGAAATTCAGAGAGACAAGTGGAAATAGTAGAAATTGATCCGCGAAATGACGGGAATAATCAAAGACGTGACGCAAACAATCGACCATGACTTGCAGCTTCGGCTTCTGGCAGCAATATAGACGGTTCAGAAAGTAATGACACTACAACTTTACACTACGTACGCCTGGAAGATATGAGAGACATTTTGCTAGGCGAAAAGGAAAATAATGTAGACCCATTTTTACATCCTGTTATTGAAGTATGTGTGGGTAAGAAATAGTTCACTGCAGTTTTAGATTCTGGGAGCCCATTGAACGTCATTAGTGAATCAGTTTTTCGTATATGTGAAAGAACTATTGCCTGTCCTGTGTTACCTATTTCTAAAACTACAATTCGAGGAGCGATTTCTGGAAAAGGTGTGGAAGTTAAACAACAGACCAACCTAAATTTCATTTGTCATGGATACGAATTGTCTGCTAATTTTATTATTGTTCCATTACTCAGTACACAGATTATATTAGGTATGGAGTTTCTTAACACACATAAGGCAATTTTGAACTTTAAAGAAGGAAGTGTGAATTTGACTGTTGCCGGAATGCCGAAATGTTTGAAATTTTTCGAGTGTTTAGCAAGATCTGAATCAGATACAAAATGTTTAAGGTTTCTTACTTCTGATGTTTTCGTTGAGCATTATGACGACAGTGTGTTTATTCATGACAATGACAATAGATACAGAGACGCGATGGAGGATATAATTAGTAGCGAAGAATTAATTAATGAAAAGGTTGAAAAAGCTGAAGTGCCAGATGACGTTGCAAGAGAAGAGCTGCACCATATTTTGACAATGTTTAGTCATCACACAGGAACTATACAAGGCTTACAATATTTATTTAAAGTAAAAGAACACACACCATTTCGCGGAAAAACGTACGCTACTCCTTTGGCTTACAGAGACAAGGTTAAGAATGAACTTCAATACATGTTAGATCAGGGCATTATTGAGCCAGCAGTCAGCCCTTATACCAGCCCATTACACATTGTTCTTAAAAAGGATGGGTCAATTCGTTTGGTTCTGGATTCCAGACAGATTCCTGAAACTGACCGTCCACAAAATTTAGATGAACTTCTTCAACATTTCCATGGAATTAAAGTTTTATCCACGATTGATATGCGCGCAAGTTTATGGCAAATAGAACTCCACCCTGATTGTAGAAAATATACTGCCTTTTTAGCCTTTGGTAACTGTTACCAGTTTCGGAAATTACCGTTTGGACTTACTGTATCTTCAGCAGCATTCATTCGTAGCTTAAATGAAATTTTACCTGTTTATCTTACAATATTACTTCATATGTTGACGATATTCTTATTGCTAAACATTCTTGGAGTGAGCACAACAAAATTTTGGATTCATTATTACGTATTTTTGCAAGAGTTGGGATTACAGTGAACTTGGAAAAATCTGAATTTGGTCGTTCACAGGTGAAATTTCTCGGTCACATTATTTCTACAGAAGGTATTCTTCCTGATCCAGAGAAGCTAGACGCAATTCGTAATTATGCTGTTCCTACCACAAAACGTGATGTTCGTAGTTTCCTTGGTGTCTGTAATTATCTTAGACGCTTTGTTAGATTGGACAATTTGGCCACACCTCGTTTATGTGAAGTATCTGGAAAAAATTCTAATTGGTGTTGGGATGAGGAAGCTCAGTCAGAATTTGAACAACTTCGTGATGCTTTAGTTGCTGCTCCACTTCTTTCACATCCGGATTTATCTAAAGATTTTTGTTTGGCGACGGACTCATCATACAAAGGCCTAGATGCACATTTATTTCAAGAGATAGAAGAAAACGGCGTTGTAGTACAGAAGACTATTGCATTTGGAAGTCGTGTTCTCTCTAAATCCGAAAAGAATTATTCGATTACGGAACTTGAAGCTTTGGCTGTTGTTTGGGCTTTCACAAAATTTCGCACATTTTTGTTCGGTAGACATACTAAGGTTTACACTGATCATCGAGCTCTGGAATTTCTTATGTCGACAAAATTAACTCATGGCAGATTGTCACGATGGGCGTTGTACCTACAGGAATTTGATTTTAGTATTGTTTACATACAGGGATCTTCAAATATTGTTGCTGATGCTTTATCACGTGCACCTATGGGTTTGAAACAAAGTGCTGAAGAGGACTGCAAAGAAAACCATTATTGTTTGATGTACATTCAAGGTGTTGCGTTTGAGAACTTTATTTCGTCTTCGCTCCAGGACATCGCTAAGGAGCAAAATAAGGATCCAATCTGGAAGGACATTAAGGAGAAGTGGAGGAGAAAGGAAAGCGTAGCGATTAGACAGCATTATTTAGTTCGCAATGACATTCTTTTCAAACGAAAATCGGTCGACAACTCTGTTTGGTTAGTTTGTATTCCTGATGAGTGGGTCAATAAATTGATTTGGTACACACATTTCAGTTATGCGCACTTTGGTCCCAGAAAATGCTTTCATAAATTGCGAGAAAATTGCTACTTCAGTAATATGGAAAAACGTATTCGATCTGTTCTTGCCAAATGCAAATTATGTCAACAGGTTAAGCCGCCAACTGTTTCTCACAGAGCACCGTTGTTTCCTATCATCCCAGCGAAATTAAAGGACATGGCTGCAGTCGATTTGTTCGGTCCAGTGGTTCGTTCTACTAATGGTTTTGCGTACATTTTCGTAGCAGTGGAATTGACATCAAAATATGTGTGTTTTACACCTTTACGCAAAGCAACAGCTCGTTCAGTATCTAATGCTTTCATCAAACATTATCTTAAAGAAGTTTCTTCATGTTGATAAGGTTATATCAGATAATGGATCACAGTTTCGCTCTAAAATTTGGCTTCGTACTCTACGGCGTCGTAAGATTAAACCAATCTTCATTTCACTTTTTCACCCTCAATCTAACGCTTCAGAGAGATGGATGAAGGAAATTAATAAATTGTCGTCTTTATTGTCATCAGAATCACAGAACTTGGGATCAGTATCTTCATATTTTTCAAAACATTCTGAATGAACTTCCTAATGACTCAACTTCTTTACCGCCTCTATTGATATTAAAAAATAAAGTACCAACAAATCGCATTTCTGAAATCGTTCCTTTTCCGCCTTCACGGAAACTGCGGCATTCTGAAGTTGTCAACCTGGCTCTACGAAATATTGCATCTGCGGCTGCTAGAAGAGAGAAATCAGCTAAACGTCCTGGTCGTTTAAAAACTTTTTCAGTTGGTCAGAAGGTGTTAATTAAGTCTCACCGTTTGTCTCATAAAGGAAAAGGCTTGTGTCGCAAATTTTTTCTGCTTTATAACGGTCCATATAGAGTTCGCAAAATCATTCATGATAACACTGTTGAAGTAGAAACTCTTAAATCACGACGCTCTAAAGGAATACATCATATATCAAACGTTAAAATTTTTGTGGAATGACATACTTTAGAGAAACTAACAGCTACATGTAAACATGCAGAGAATACAGGGATACCGCGCTGTGTTTTGGCGGCGGCACATACTCAAAGCAACAGTCAGTCTGCGCGCCGCACAAGGCAGTCGTTGACCGCAAACAATTACTTCCTACGTCACGCGCCTGCAGCTGATCGAGCTCTCAGTGCGAATGCACTGACAGACGTAAACAAATACACAGTCTAATTTCTCCGCATAAATTCAGTATAAAGCTATAGTGACTTGATGAATTATGTTATTAACGTTCAGTATTTTTCAGGATATGGTTGTATAAAATATTTAAGAACATCAGGTAAATTCTGTGCGTGTCCGACATTAAGACGACTTGCTATCGAGAAAATTTCAGGAAGAATGTAATTTCGAAGAAAAAAGTAATAAACTAAAAAAAGGTAACTGTTAATTGAGTTTATTTTTCAGGTAACATAATTCCACTTAGGTACGTATTTTAGATGTAATTTGCTGCTCGCGATTACGTGATTTATACTTTGTGCTAAATTTTATGTTCTATGAATTTACTTGTGAAGCGACGTGCTTGCGTACATTAACTGATCTTGACAATGTTTTATTAATGAACACTGTTATTACTTGCGTATATTATGCATCGCTTGGCTGCTATGCCTTTTCACTGATGTGATATTTTTTTTATTATGTGCCTGCTGTGCTTATTTATTTAAATTATAATTGTCACCTGATTAGTTGTGCTGTTATGTATGTAAGTTATACTTTGTGATTTATCTGCTTGCGCCTTCATGTTTACTTATTAAGATTACGTATGGACATTTATTTGCTTATGCTGATATGATGCTAATGACCTGTTTATTATGTAAGGTATATATTTGCTGCTTTGCGTATGGATTGCATATTAACACATTTCTGTTTTTTTTGTCATAACTACTCTTTAATTTGGTACATAGAAATGGTGATATGCGGTGTACGAACATGGAGTTTAGGTCACACTATGGTATTAATTATAGATTGTTCGCTTGGCAGAGCCTCGTTGTAGGAATTGTGCTGCATCCACTTGTTGACATTCTGTTCTCTACTGGTATATTTACTCGCTATTGCATGTTTTGCTTACGCTCAGTGCCTTATATTTTTAAGATAAGAAAATGAACTGCTGTAATTCTACGAACGACATTGGTACAAGAAACTTTACTGAAGTCACATGAGCTGGAGGTTTTATGGAAGCTGTATAAATTTATGCTAATAGGAAGGAAGCTAACGACATGACATACCAACACTAGGTTTAGACCATTGACAGTTATTACACTGCATTCTTCGTGAGCAATTGAAATAGGAAGTGACACTCGACACAAAAAATACTCCACATGTTTGTTTCTGCCATGATTCTTGAAGTGGTGTACACACTGTGAAATATTATGATCATTCACACTCCGTAATCGTACTTAATTTCTGAAAGTTATTCGAACTAAAGTCTGTTAGAGGTCATGTATGCATTTCTTTTATTTAAGGATGGACAAGGAACCAAAATGTATCTTATAATTTATAATGAGTAGAAAATTTGGGTCAGATGGATTACACAGAGGTTGTGTGTGGACACTGTGTCTTCGGATTGTATGGGATGATGAATTGAAGTTGCACTAGGATTTTGTCTGTACTTGTTCGAGGAGACTGACTAGAGGAAAGAGTTGTTATGGAAGTGAAATGATATTGGTGCTGAGGTTTATATGTATCGACGTATTGTAGAGGTATTATTGAAGTATTAAGATTAAGTGATGATTATTGGAGTTTTAGTGGACAAGAGGTAATGTTAATGATATTGATGATAAGGTTTATATGTATCGACGTATTGAAGAGGTATTATTGATGATAAGGTTTATATGTATCGACGTAAGAGGTATTAGTGAAGTATTGAGATTATGTGATGCTGATGATTATTGAAGTTTTGTGGATAAGAGGTAAAGTAAGTGAGGAGCGTATTTTTTTTGTTGGTCTATATGGAACAAGGAGGATGAAGATGGCAGACTAGAACACTCAAGTAGAAGGAAGATTGTCTACACACACACTTTGTTAAATCACTAAGCAGTATATACTTTTTTTTGGAGGGAGGAAGTAATTGCATATCTTGGCTCACTGACAGTTGTTCAGCAACCGTACATTTTGATCTGGCTTGGCAAACATTGGTCTTGACATGATGACTATGACGTTGACTAACTATTATTGACTGTTATACATTGCTGCCACTACTACTTGATACACAAGTTGAACATAAAATTTTGACAGAATTGCATTTACACAGTTAACACTATTCAATTACACAGTAGCACTAATGTGGATGAAAGATGAGTGAGTGTGTTTTGTGTGTTTTCCTTTTATAATCCCAGAGAAGTGATCCCAACCTATCTCCTAAATATTATTTTACTTGTTTGTTGTGGCTTGCACTGACACCCATAAATATTATAGGTTTACTGATATTTGTGTATTTGTAATATTTAATATGACAATTATCTGATATCATTTGTGTGTTTATTATTATTTGTATGATGAACTGTCTAATTAGTGATAGTGAATATTATGGACTGTTACCTGCATTTGTTCAACATAATGGGTGCCACTTGAAAATGTTTAATTTCTGCTAATGAACTCTGATGAACTGTCTAATTAGTGTTAGTGAATATTGTGGACTGTTACTTGCACTTTTTCTACATGATTCGTGCCACTAGGACATGTTTAATTTCTGCTGATGAACAGTGTGATTAGTGAAAGTGAATATTATGGACTGCGGTCAGCACCTGTTCAACATTGCTGGGTGCCACTGGTGGACTGCTTCTACTGAAATGACGTCACTTGTTGATATCTGCACCTGTTCAACATTGCTGGTGCCACTAATGGAACTGCTTATACTGAAATGGTGTTACTTGTTGGTGTCTGCACCTGTTCAACATTACTGGGTGCCACTGATGGTCTGTTTCTACTGAAAAGATGTCACCTGTTGATGTCTGCACCTGTTCAACATTACTGGGTGCCACTGATGGACTGTTTCTACAGAAAAGATGTTACTTGTTGGTGTCTGCACCTGTTCAACATTGCTGGGTGCCACTGATGGACTGCTTCTACAGAAAAGATGTTACTTGTTGGTGTCTGCACCTGTTCAACATTGCTGGGTGCCACTGATGGACTGCTTCTATTGAAATAATGTCACTTGTTGGTTTTTGCACCTGTTGACCATTGCTGGGTGCTACTGCTGGAACTGTCAACTACTTGTTTCTTGGGCTATGGAAAGAGTTTATGTGAATATTTGTATAAACTGATTTTTTGTGTATTACTGTTTGTGAAAAGTTATGAGACTCTTACCTGCACATATTCGTCATTGCTGACGCTATTGATTGAACTGTTTAACCACATAATACTTGTGTAAACTGTTATGTAAAGTCACATGTATGAAAGAATTTGTATTGCTTACTGTATTTTATATATTAGGTTATTGAAAGGTCAGTGCAAAGCCAAAGTTTTATCTAGTATGTGATATTTACGTATTAATATTATCTTTTATTTTTGTCTGTATTTTTTTTGAGGAATTTGGTGGTATTTTCACCACCAATGCTGGCAAAAATACCATCAAATTCTAGCCCGTGGAGGAAGGGCATATGAAAGGTGGCTACACTGAGCCACAGCGCCAGAGATCGCGCTAGAGAGTATTGTTCCGCCGCCTCCACTGGCAGTGATTATTGAGAACTCGTAGTAGTCAGTGCTTGTTCAGAACTCGTGGTAGGCTGTGGTTTTTGAGAGGTAGCGGAGCTCAGTGCTCGCTGAGATGTCGTAGTGAAAAGTGTTTGTCGAGATAGTGTAGTGGAGCGAGTTTATTCCATGTTTTATGTAGTTGATTGATGGATAGACAGCAGATGTTGTTCTAATGGAGATATTGTAATAATTTGAGTGCTTTTCATCAATATATGAAGGTAACGAAACTTGATTTTTTTTTCATTATTTAATGTCGTAAATAATGCTTCATTACAGGTTCAGTCAACAAAGCATCTGGCCTGTGTTCTTGGATTAGAGTGTAATTCTAGTTTTCTTGAGTAATTATGGTATTTCTATTTCCTTTAATTAATTCAGTATAAATGATATTTAAAAATTCTTGTGTTGTTGAAGAAGAACCGTGCCAGATGCGTACGTTGAGTCATACTTCCACACACAGAACAGTTATACTTGTGCTTTGGCTTCGTAGGTTTTATAGTTGCTGGGGACTTAATTAATTAATTGTGTTAACGAAAATTTTCATTTCATTCTTTGTTGTTGTTCTAAGCAGTCAGATAGCGTAATAATACTAGTCAGGGCCAACCGTTTACGAGACTTCGTAATCGGACAAACAGCTACAAAAAATTAAAAATTATTTTCATTTTATTTTAAATAAGCCCCCATGCAACGTTGAGAAACCCCATCACAAACTACACATTTGCGCGTAACGAAACACAATGTCTATGTTGCTGCTGTTGTGTTCACTTGTTTTCTTATCAGTCTGGTGTCAAACTCTGTTCTCTCCCCCCCCCCCCCCCCCTCTCTCTCTCTCTCTCTCTCTCTCTCTCTCTCTCTCTCTCTCTCTCTCTCTCTCTCTCTCTGTGTGTGTGTGTGTGTGTGTGTGTGTGTGTGTGTGTGTGTGTGTGTGTGTGTGGGGGGGGGGGGGTCATAGTTTCTGTATAGTTCCTTTCCTGTGTTAAATAGTACGTCATTGCGTGTAATGTAGTGCACCGTACATAATCTGTTTTTAGTCTACTAATACCTCTGTATGTGTAAGTATTCTTCTGTCATACGTTTTTAGTAAAGACTATGGCTCGATTTTAGTATTTTTAAATCTGTGTCTCTTTCATTTTTATAAACAACAGTTGTCTTCATAATAGACGGCCCCGAATTCCCATACCCGTCAGTCCGGTTCGATACAAAGCAACAACTACTTTATTACAATACAATGTTAATTTCCTTTATTTGAAAACAGCTACTGGCTGTGGAGGTTGTCTATTCTTCACAACCTCCATCCCATCTACTTTCTGGGTATCTGGTTTCCCAGTATGTGGTGCCGGGTGACAGCTGAGTTTTTCTTTCTCAGGTTCTAATATGATACATGTCTTACAGCAACAACTAATAAAAAAATCAGTTATTACTGGTTTTCTGTCTTGAGCTTACTGCAACCGCAGTGACAGAAAACCAATAAAAACTGATTTCAACAGCAGCTGCGGAAGATGGCCATCCAAACAAAAGTAATAAAAAAATTCCGCGGTCTTGTTTCTCTACCATTTAGAAACGGATTCATTTTTTCGACACCTTCTGTCGTTGTAAATTAATGTTTTACGGGGAATAAAAGAAGCGTATCTAAGTGGGCCATTACAAGGTACGGATAAACTGTTTCGGCTTCATCTGTAAAGTTACCCCATCTTTTCCGAGGACATCTAACGTACACTCCTGGAAATTGAAATAAGAACACCGTGAATTCATTGTCCCAGGAAGGGGAAACTTTATTGACACATTCCTGGGGTCAGATACATCACATGATCACACTGACAGAACCACAGGCACATAGACACAGGCAACAGAGCATGCACAATGTCGGCACTAGTACAGTGTATATCCACCTTTCGCAGCAATGCAGGCTGCTATTCTCCCATGGAGACGATCGTAGAGATGCTGGATGTAGTCCTGTGGAACGGCTTGCCATGCCATTTCCACCTGGCGCCTCAGTTGGACCAGCGTTCGTGCTGGACGTGCAGACCGCGTGAGACGACGCTTCATCCAGTCCCAAACATGCTCAATGGGGGACAAATCCGGAGATCTTGCTGGCCAGGGTAGTTGACTTACACCTTCTAGAGCACGTTGGGTGGCACGAGATACATGCGGACGTGCATTGTCCTGTTGGAACAGCAAGTTCCCTTGCCGGTCTAGGAATGGTAGAACGATGGGTTCGATGACGGTTTGGATGTACCGTGCACTATTCAGTGTCCCCTCGACGATCACCAGTGGTGTACGGCCAGTGTAGGAGATCGCTCCCCACACCATGATGCCGGGTGTTGGCCCTGTGTGCCTCGGTCGTATGCAGTCCTGATTGTGGCGCTCACCTGCACGGCGCCAAACACGCATACGACCATCATTGGCACCAAGGCAGAAGCGACTCTCATCGCTGAAGACGACACGTCTCCATTCGTCCCTCCATTCACGCCTGTCGCGACACCACTGGAGGCGGGCTGCACGATGTTGGGGCGTGAGCGGAAGACGGCCTAACGGTGTGCGGGACCGTAGCCCAGCTTCATGGAGACGGTTGCGAATGGTCCTCGCCGATACCCCAGGAGCAACAGTGTCCCTAATTTGCTGGGAAGTGGCGGTGCGGTCCCCTACGGCACTGCGTAGGATGCTACGGTCTTGGCGTGCATCCGTGCGTCGCTGCGGTCCGGTCCCAGGTCGACGGGCACGTGCACCTTCCGCCGACCACTGGCGACAACATCGATGTACTGTGGAGACCTCACGCCCCACGTGTTGAGCAATTCGGCGGTACGTCCAGCCGGCCTCCCGCATGCCCACTATACGCCCTCGCTCAAAGTCCGTCAACTGCACATACGGTTCACGTCCACGCTGTCGCGGCATGCTACCAGTGTTAAAGACTGCGATGGAGCTCCGTATGCCACGGCAAACTGGCTGACACTGACGGCGGCGGTGCACAAATGCTGCGCAGCTAGCGCCATTCGACGGCCAACACCGCGGTTCCTGGTGTGTCCGCTGTGCCGTGCGTGTGATCATTGCTTGTACAGCCCTCTCGCAGTGTCCGGAGCAAGTATGGTGGGTCTGACACACCGGTGTCAATGTGTTCTTTTTTCCATTTCCAGGAGTGTATTTTTATCCTTTCGGTCCGTGTTCTTTCATTACCTTAGGAAGTCTTCTTTCGTCAATTTCGTCGGTATGATCTTTCCATTTCTTTCATTTTTTACCACTCTAAATGACATCTAATTGTATTCTTATCACATGACTAGGTATCCTATCAAACTTAAAATATCCTTGACTTTTCTTAGAAATTTCGTTTACGCTGTTTGGACATACTTCAGGAGCGTCTGAAAGGTTGTGATATCTTTCACGCCTCTCTCTCCAAGGACAGATGTCTTTCCATTTAAGTTGTCGATATGTTTTGTTACGAGGAAAAGGTAAAAAGTGAAGACAAATTAAAATAGGTTTTGTTTGGAAACTAACATTGCATGTAACGTCGTTACTAAACGTAAACTGCCTGAACGTCTATGTAGTCGGGTCTATCTTCTGACAGGCTTCGTAATTGTGTCTTGGAAGAAGCTTTGTTGCAGCTTCTGCGTCCACTCTTGCATTGCCCTCACCAGGTTGTCAACCAACGAAAATTTGATGTAATGCAGGTGGTCCTTCATCGCAGTAGCTTGCAGTAGTTGTCATTACTCACTTTCTGACTATTAGAAGTGTAATGATTTAGCAGCCTACCTCTCATATCTCAAAACACTGTCATCACTAGCTGTGAAAGACCGGCGCTTCCACACCATGCTCTGACACTTACTTTATGGTTATTAGCTGTCAAAAGTAGGTAGGCAAGGTCCAAAGTGCGTCACTGATGACGTTATCGACGAGTCATGGGATTTCTCCACCTCTCCCTTGTAATGGTACTTGAATTACGTAACCTTTATGGTACCTCATCTGAACCTCTCGACACCAGTAATATTCTACTGTGTTTCTGTAAAGTAGTTTACATATTTCTGAGTCAACATTCAGATTTGATTTCATTTGTGATACATCCAACGAGTTAAAATTTCATAGAGTGGCTATAGGTCCGCCATGTTTGAAGCAAATTGAAGTTCTGACCGCCGTGTTTTCTTTAGTCACAGCATTCGTCTGCTGTGTCCCGCCCCCTTGTAACTGCGTTTGACTTACTTGAAATAGCCCATACTAGCTTTATTTGTTCTAAAACAAGCAATAGACAGCAGTGATTTCAGTGTACACTGACAGCAAAAAGGGATGTTTTTGTCGAAATATGGCTAAACGTTTCGATGTAGATGACACTACAAGACAACTCAAATAAGTCTGTCCATCCACTATAACGTTACTTGTTGCCCATAAATTAATGCAATTAGAGCAGGTACCACCAGAATATTACGGTGAAACTTCTAAACATGCTGTGGTTAACTATTAGAAACAGTAACGGGCGCAGAAATGCGATATTTTTGTCGCTATTTCAAAGTAAAAAGTCAAAGCCTCAAAAACCAGTACACTGTGAACGAGAATATTATTTGAAATATGTGTTACAAGTACTTAACACAAGCATAGTAATTCAATAATAATAATAATCTACAAGAAAAGTAAAATAATTTATTTATATTTAATTTTTACAATGTTTTAATTGACATTCGTATTTTTTCAGTCTTTTCGCTGACCTTTAAATAAAATAAGCTTCATGTATAGTTGTCTCACAACTTTACCTCCCTGCTCAGATGATTTTGATTTGCATAAGTGATTTATTCGACATACAAAATAATGTTTGAGCAGCAGTTTTATCAGTTTAACATAATGGGTTTCTTCACCAAATTCAGTTTCTGTAAAAAGATGTTCATTGTTTATAAATAAGGAACCTCTCACCAATTGCAACACTTCTGCCTGGAACCTCAACAAAACGTTTTTCTGACATTTCAGGATTATGTCCTCATTATTTCTGAAAACCTTCTCAGCAACATTACAAAGTTTAACAACATCATTAGCTGGTTTGATTAAACTGGTTTTCACATCTTTCACTGCAATCAATCCAGTTCTTTTAGCCTCAATACAAGCAAAAATAACTTCTAAGCAGTCAGTACAGTTAATTTTGTTTGTCACCTGTCTAACTATACTTCCAGCTATGTGCTCAATGACATATTCTGAGTACATACTCAGTGAGGCATAATCTGGCACATAATCATGGTCTACAGCTGCAGGGCTTACCTTAGCAAAAGGAAGTGATGGAACGGTAGCAGGAGGTAGCACACTAGTATTTGATTCTTGGCAATTGCCATTTTGAGAAACTTCTATCTGTGCAATTAAGCATTTCCTGTATGCTGATCTAAACTGCACAGCATTTGGGTTATTTCTGTTTCCTCCTCTACTACGAATGCTGGAGAAAAATAATTCCAACTTATCTTGACTTGTTCTATGGGTCAAAATATAATTGAGCTCTGCATTTTCTTTCCAAACATACAATTCTGCAATTTGCCTTATGCTCATTAAATTCAGCATAAGTCCATACAACGGCATTTTTCTGTTAGACAGAATAACAGGACTTCCATCAGAAAGCTTTAAAGACTTGAAATACTTAATGTATTCATTGATCGTTTTACAGACTGTGTCTCTATTCCCTCTGAAAATTGGTGCCTTAGTGCCCTTGCCCATTGTGTGACAAGAATTTAATAAATCAAAGGCACTGTCTAACGTTTTGATATATTTAACTGTTGCCTCACACCCATAAAATTCTTTAATGCCTAAATCTTTGCAGAACAACATGGCATTTGCAACAGAATTGCTAAGGGTTTGTGCTGCCAAAGCCACTTTCATTTTTTGAGTATGGTACAGAATGTGCTGCCTCCTAAGTTTGTTTGCAGCATGCAAACCTTCCCTTTCATGCAAGTCCACAAACTTTTTAAAATATTCCCATTTAATTACGTTATCACTGCCTGAAATGGTACCATCTAACAAAAAATTCTTTTCTGCAAGTAAATTACGTGCCAGCTTTAGCATGTGAGCTGTGTCAAACATGCAAAATACCCTCATATCATTATTTGAAGGGTGGGGAAACCAACACTGTGCTCCCTGTTCATCACATCTGATCCCTAAATTTGCCATTAAAGATCTATTTGTGGCAGTACCATCGCAAACCACAGCTACTATTGTAACACCAGTGTCTTCAAGTTTTCGGAGATACTGTTGTACCAAATTTAGCTTTACAGTAGAAGATAGGGAGTGAACTAAACAATAACCCACAGGAATTTTCCAATTTCTGTTTAGCGCCGTGACCATGAACACAAGAGCCTCTTTTGCTGCCACCCTCCCCAAAATCAACATAGCCTCTTATTTTTTTCCCCATCCCAAACAAGGTCCTTCTTAATAGCCATCTCATCAAACATCAATGTTGCAAAAATTTGGGTTGTGCTATTCTCAGCTTCAGAGGCAATTAGAGTGAAACCCTCCTCAGTAAAACCTGGATGGCCACCCACTGACATTGCCCAACGGCGAAGCGTTCTTGGGTGGGGTAATTTCACAAATTTTCGTAAGTAGCTGTATGCCTTGGCAGAATAAAAGTGTAGTGTCAGGGCAAATTTCCTTATTTGCTGAGAATAATGGCATACTTTAGCACTGCACTGAAGTTCCAATAGCTCCTTCAACAAACCAACTACATGTTCACTGTTTAACATACCAGAATCTGAACTACATAGCCTTCTTCTCAAACTAGTAACTGAAGTCTGTAACTGCACTATTCTTCTTTTGTGTCGTACACTAAGTTGCTTCATTTGCTTTATCCGCTTCTTTAGTCGCACATTCTCTGCTTGTACTCTGTTATATTGTGTTTTCAACTTCTTAGGGCTTGGTAGACAGTAATTGTGGTCAGCAGAAACAGATGTGGGTCCGACAGGCACTGAAAGAATGCAGTTACATCATAAGTTTATAACAGAGTTACACCATAAGATTATAATAGAAAGTATGTAATTCAAAGTAATAAGAACACGGAGTAAAATTAAATTATTGACTTACTTTGTGCTAATGATGTCACTGTAACAGCACTATCTTGCAAATTGTCGAAAGATCGCTTTCTGGGTTGTGGTCGTAATATTTTATCTTGCTTTTGTAAATGTGGTGGAAAGTTAAAGATAGTAGGTACTGCTTTTGACAAAAGGCGCCTCTGGACATTTGTGTGGTACATATATTTCTCTTCAAAATGAGCTGAACAGAGGTAACTGGCTGTAGTAGGGAACCAGTTTTCTCGCTTCATATTTATAACCCATCTTTTTGTAATTTCCTTATTTTTTAAAGGAAATCTGTAATCAATAATAATAAATTACTTTCCTGCATTTGTCTTAAGCATAATTACAGTTCCAATGCAAATGACTCTTTAATAAACATTAAAAAACGTGTCGTATTTCGGTACTAATATACTTACTTATAATATGAAATATTTGTTGTTTTATCGCTGCGATTTGTGCAGTTGAACGCTGAACACACTGCAGGCATGTTGACTTTATATTTTGTAACAAAAAAGTCAACTAGAAAAGTTAAATATTGCAGTAATATCACAACAGCTGACACACTTCCAACACAAACAACAGTAACGCTTTCCCAAGACAAGCTCAAGTATTGTGGCATGAGTGGGACAGTGCACAAATGGTTTAATTCGTACCTAACTGGAAGAGTGCAGAAAGTTGAAATAAGTGTTCTCATAACATGTAAATATCAGCACATTCCTCAAACTGGGGAACTATCAAGAATGGGGTTCCACAAGGGTCAGTCTTGGGTCCTTTGTTGTTCTTATTATATATTAATGACTTGCCATTCTATATTCATGAAGAGGCAAAGTTAGTTCTCTTTGCTGATGATACAAGTATAGTAATCACACCTGACAAACAAGAATTAACTGATGAAATTGTCAATACTGTCTATCAGAAAATTACTAAGTGGTTCCTTGTAAACGGACTCTCACTGAATTTTGATAAGACACAGTACATACAGTTCCGTACAGTAAATGGTATGACGCCATTAATAAATATAGACCTTAATCAGAAGCATATAGCTAAGGTAGAATATTCAAAATTTTTAGGTGTGTCCATTGATGAGAGATTAAATTGGAAGAAACACATTGATGATCTGCTGAAACGTTTGAGTTCAGCTACTTATTTGTGATAAACATCTTTGTAAATTAGCTTACTTCACCTATTTTCACTCATTGTTTGCATATGGCATCATATTTTGGGGTAATTCATCACTGAGGAATAAAGTATTTATTGCACAAAAGCGTGTAATCAGAATAATAGCTGGAGTCCACCCAAGATCATCCTGCAGACATTTATTTAAGGATCTAGGGATATTTACAGTAGCTTCTCAGTATATATACTCTCTTATGAAATTTGTTATTAAGAACCAAACCCAATTCAAAAGTAATAGCAATGTGCATAACTACAATACTAGGAGAAAAGATGATCTTCACTATTCAAGATGAAATCTAACTTTGGCACAGAAAGGGGTGAATTATACTGGCACTAAAGTCTTTGGTCACTTACCAAATAGTATCAAAAGTCTGACAGATAACCAACAAGTATTTAAGAAGAAATCAAAAGAATTTCTGAATGACAACTCCTTCTACTCCATAGAGGAATTTTTAGATATAAATTAAGAAAAAAAGCAAAAAAATATTTAAAAACAAAAAAATTAAAAAAAGTTGTTATATTAACTTGATCCATGGAACTTGTATTAATCTAATCTAATCTAATCTAATCTAATCTAATCTTGATAAGGAGAACATGGCGGCCGAGTTAGCGTTGGTTTCTGCAAGGAGCGCTGTAACTAGTATCTCAGCCACTCTATGAAATTTTAACTCATTGGATACATCGATATGTTTATATTGCAATGATATTATTCTTATGTGTATTCTTTCTTTTGTCACTATGATCTTTGAAGTACTTGTAACTCTGATTTTTGGGCGCGTAAGCGATTATCAGTTGGTTGTTAACTTGTTAGAGAGTCGGAAGTTGAGAAAGTCAAGTGTTGGACGGCATGTTGGAAAGACGCATAACGTAGTCCGCTTATAAAATGTGAACTTTAACAGTGACTGTGAGAGAGATGTTTTCAAGTATGTTTTGTATTGTGAAGTGATGTTTTGTGTTTACGTGATATTGCAATAAAAGCAATTAAAAGGAAGTGTAACTTAATTTCGGAGTGCTGATTATTTTTTTACATCACCATTGTCCAGCAAAAGTGTAATCTCCAAGAATGGTTTGTGAGGCGCATCTACAAAACTTTTGCATATAGCAGGATAAAACCTAGGCCTCTTTGCATCCGAGCTTGGAATCATAACCACCTAGATTTTCAACGATTGAGCCATGATTTCACGACGAGACCAGCGTAAGAAACACAAAAAGATGAGTGCCTAGTTTTTTCATTATTACATGAAATGACTATTAACTGTGCCCTAATGACACCTGCCACATAATATGACTGCTGTTGCCCGATAATGCAGTATTTAGCAGCGTGAGCAGGACAACAGCCATAATTGCACAGGTGGAGGGACAAAACCCCCCTAAAATGTGAATTTCTCGTCAAAAATTTCATTCCCCGGCATTTTATATGTAGGGAAAATGTGACGATGTTATCAATAACACAGAATGTGTCAGAACAGCCCTTGTCTAACAACTGTCTCACTCAAGTTTCTGAAAAAAATCGAACTTGAAATGTCTCGATACTTTACAAATGGGTTAATATGTTAAATATTTGACATGAAGCATGTAAGCGAGAAAAAGTATAGAAAAGGTTAGAATTTATGTTCAAAATTTCCTGGAAGTTGCTAAGTGCTGTCGTTATCAGACACTGGTTAAGTAAATGTGGGTAATTTGTGCTCCGTTTAATGCAAAAGCTAGTTGTTGATTCATCTCAATGTTTATGACGTCATATCTTCTGAACTATGTGATACAATTTTGCGTGTACATTCAGTGGTATACGTGAACTCTCTCTGCAAAATATGTAGCGAGTACAGTTTGTAGTAAAGTAGTAATAAATTAAATGTCGTGCCAGATACTGAGGGTTACTACATGCACAGCGAAAATATAACCTATACACTTTTTTCCTTTCTCCATTTTGTGGGGGGTGCCAGCAAGAAAAATTTTCTTAAAGATTTGAAATTACACTATGTGATCAAAAGTGTTCGGACACCTCATTCAAAATGACTTACAAGTTCGTGCCGCACTCCATCGGTAGTGCCGGAATTCACTACGGTGTTGGTCCACCCTTTGCCTTGATGACAGCTTCCATTCCCGCAGGCACACGTTCACTCAGGTGCTGGAAGGTTTCTTGGAGACTGGCAGCCCATTCTTCACTGAGGAGAGGTATCGATGTCGGTCGGCGAGACGACTCACGAAGGCGGCGTTCCAAAACATCCCAAAGTTGTTGTATAGGATTCAGGCCAGGACTCCATGCAGGCCAGTCCATTACAGGGATGTTATTGTCGTGTAACCACTCCGCCACAGGCCGTGCATTATGAACAGGTGCCCGATCGTGTTGAAAGATGCAATCGCCATCCCCGAATTGCTCTTCAACAGTGGGACGCTAGAAAGTGCTTAAAACATCAATGTAGGCCTGTGCTGTGATAGTGGCACGCAAAACAACAAGAGGTGCAAGCCCCCTCCATGAAAAACACGACCACACCGCAACACCAGCTGGCGGACGACGTTCACTGGGCTTTCGCCATACCCACACCCTGCCATCGGATCGCCACTTTATGTACCGCGATACGTCACTACAGACAACTTTTTTCCACTTTTCAATCGTCCAGTGTTTACGCTCCTTACACCAAGCGATGCGACGTTCGGCATTTACCGGCGTGATGTTTGGCTTATGAACAGCCGCTCGACCATGAAATCCAAGTTTTCTCACCTCCCGCCTAACTGTTATAGATCTGCAGTGGATCCTGATGCAGTTTGGAATTCCTGTGTAATGGCCTGGATAGATGTCTGTCTATTACACATTACGACCGTCTTCAACTGTCGGCGGTCTGTCGGTCAACAGAAGAGGTCGGCATGTACGCTTTTGTGCTCTACGTGTCCCTTCACGTTTCCACTTCACTGTCACATCGGAAACAGTGGACCTAGGGATGTTTAGGAGTGTGGAAATCTCGCGTACAGGCGTATGACACAAGTGACACCCAATCATCTGACCACGTTCGAAGTCCGTGAGTTCCGCGGAGCTCCCCATTCTGCTCTCTCACGATGTCTAATGACTACTGAGGTCGCTGATGTAGAGTACCTGGCAGTAGGTGGCAGCACAATGCTCCTGATATGAAAAACGTATGTTTTTGGGAGTGTCCAGATGCTTTTGATCACACAGTGTATGTGTAAAATTTGTTGGAAGTCGCTAACTGCTCTCACTCTCAATACTGGATGAATATAATCGAGGTAACTGGCGCTCCATGCGTTAATGTTGCCTCAAAACGGACACACAGCTTCTAACTGTAATACTTGCCTTGCTGTGTTAAACTTTAATATAGGATTCCACCTCTTAATGAGTACATTACAACAGTATTTTAAATTTAAATTCGGTCAATATTTATGTGAAATATTGTAAATCATTTTTTTGGCCCTGGAAGCAACTGGTACCTTGCGCCATGAACGATGAAACGGATTAGTCGGTAAGTAATATACACGGATCCCATCAGGAATGGTCAGTATTCAGAGATATGACAGGAGCGAGCATTCCAAGTAAAACAGTCCAGTAAACACGGGGCTCTGAAATGCGTACCTTAACGAGCTATGAGCACTTGTTCATCTTCGATACTGTGAAACAGGTCTCTGCTACTACAAATTCTTTGCTTTCCATATTTTGAGAGGTGGTAGTAAATATGTACTCTAAAGTGCGTATTTTAAGATCTTCCTTCTGTCAAACACATCGCTTTTACTAAACATGATTGCAGCTCTTAACCTATGTATTTTAGAGCCAATATTTACTTGACAATTCTTCCTTTCTTTGGTCCATACTACCTGTTCCCAAAATATGGAAAGCAAAAATCTTGCAGTAGAAGAGATTTGTTTCACAGTATCGAAGATGAGCAAGTGCTCGTATTCTTGAGGCATGCTCTTTAGAATTGCCCATGTCTGCTAGACTATTTTGCTTCGAATGATCATTCTTGTCATATCCTCGAATACTGACTATTGCTCCCCGGACACCATGTAGATGGGCCCACATCCCATCAACGGTTACCACGCGATTATTAAATTCTTTTTCTTCCTCTTCAGAATGCCTTAAATGTGATTTCGACATTTCCCAGTGCTTCTACTTATGTTTGTCAAGCGACGTGGTAGTGGTGCCCAATGAGAAAAACATTGCGATTTTTAGGGATTCGTGCGCAATTGCAAATGCTGAAACATATCTAATGTTCGTCTACCGCACAATATCATCAGTGTCACGGCAGTCATCACAAATCACTCACTGAATCCTCTCGATGTTACTGTTCGTTTTCGAAGTGGACGGCGTACCCGAATGCTCTTCGTCGCAGACATATCCACGTCCACTTTTAATGCAGTTTTCCACTCCTAAATTTTTCGTTCACTTAGAAAGCTACCACTACACTGCACCTGCATTCTGCTAATAATCTCTTCAGCTTTAGTTGTGGCGAGATCTCTTCACGAAATTTCAATCACCAACTTTCTCCTCTGAATGTGGAAACATTTTATTGTGGCAGGGAGAAATTATCATCATAATAAAATAGGAGAAATCACCTCATACAGAAAGATTTAAGTGTTCATTTTTCACGCGTGCTGTTAGAGTGGAACGGTTGAGAAATAGTATGAAGCTGGTTGAAAGGACCCTCTGCCAGGCACTTAAGTGTGAACTGCAGAGCATTCATATAGACAGGGACGTACATGTAAACGCTTGCTTGAATGCGGTTTGCATTCGCAGTGTCCTTACCAGTTTCTACTCGCCTTAAATGTTTCGTCCGGTGAGAGCATTGCTGAGTGGGGCCTGACTTTCGGCCACCTGTGACAGCTGACGGTAAAAACTGAGAATTCCACGGAATCGTCGCAAATCGTGATGGAGGCTGCAGCTATCAGATGAATTTGATCCTTTCTAGTATGGGCTTATAATGCCATTGGCGTTTAGAGGAAGGTTACCTCTGATTTTAGCAATTGCGATTTTTCTTCGTTTATGGTGACAACATCCGCTCTCGGTTGGCAGTGAGAACTAGTTCGAGGTCACACTCATTGTCTCGCCTGTTTTGGGAAAAATAAAGATGTTTTCAAGATGTATTTTCATGGACAGGAATTCGAGCAGGCCAAACAGGGTAATGACAGCTATTTTGTCAATGTCTTCTGGATGCATCGGTATTTTCAGGTATGCCATTTTGTAGTCTGTCACACTGAAGACTGTGACACCCAAGATTGAGGTGTGAAATCCTGAATGTCGGAGAGGGGAGTAACTACCACATACAGGGCGAATTACGTAAAACTTGCACCGCAGATATTGCGGAAATGAAAAGTCCCATTCGTGTGCGGTTTTCGCAGAATGGATTTGTTGCCAGGGTCTCGTATTGCTAGCCAATAAAGAGAGTGTAATAACACTTCGAAAATGTACGTTTTTGTCAAACTTGCACTTTTTGAAATGGAACAGTGCCTACTGACATTAACAAACTAAAAGTAGGGTAAGTTATAATGCCAGTGGTTTTGTTGCAGACCTCTAGTGCGAGTCGTTTACGAGATATTATATTTTGAAAAATTTCCCCAATGGCACTATTTGTGATATTCAATCTGCGTAGGTGCCAATTACGAGTTGTGTTTGCTTACAGTGTTCTTGTGTGTCCCTTGAGTGCATTGCGACTTGCTAGTCAGTTAGTGTGTGACAGTGCAGAAAATGTATCGAGTGTGGACGATGAGATTTACCAGTACTTTCACGTAATAGACGTCAACCATCTCGGCAGTTATTTATTAACCTCTTCAATGAGTTACGTGAAAGTGGTAGTGTAACAACTAGACAACTTAAGAGAAGGAAACAAGCGACGACAGAAGAGAGGGAGATTAATGTTCTTGCTGCTGTTGCAGTTTTTCTGCACATCAGCTCCCGTGTAATCACATGAGGGAGACGCTTGAGTCAGGCAAGTGTCCTACACATTCTTCATCGAAATAGGTTCCATCCCTATCACATCCCTCTCCATCACGAGCTGCATGGAAACGATTATGAGAATCAAGTCAACTTCTGTACATGGGCATTAAGGCAATGTACTCCAGATGTATCATCTATCTTGTTCAGTGATGAAGCCACATTTACCAATGATGGGCAGGTAAACTACCAAAACATGCACTATTGGTCTGTTGACATTTCCCGTCAGGTGGAGTTTAAATGTTTGGTGTAGGGTAGTGAACCATTACCTCATAGGCCCGTTTTTCATAGACGGAGCACTGAATGTGCGCAAGTATCACAGCCTCCTAACAGACAATTTTTCACGGATGCTAGAAGGTATTCCTCCGCAGAGTAGGGGGAACCTGTGGTGCCGACATGATGGCTGTCCAGCCCGTAGCGCACGCCTTCACACATTGTTTGCAAATCGTTGGACTGGACGCAGATGACCTGTACCTTGATTGTCCTATCGCCAGACATGACACCTGTGTTGTTGTTGTGGTCTTCAGTCCAGAGACTGGTTTGATGCAGCTCCCCATGCTACTCTATCCTGTGCAAGCTTCTTCATCTCCAAGTACCTACTGCAGCCTACATCCTTCTGAATCTGCTTAGTATATTCATCTCTTGGTCTCCCTCTATGATTATTACCCTCCACACTGCCCTCCAATACTAAATTAGTGATCCCTTGATGCCTCAGAACATGTCCTACCAACCGGTCCCTTCTTCTAGTCAAGTTGTGCCACAAGCTCCTCTTCTCCCCAATTCTATTCAATACCTCCTCATTAGTTATGTGATCTACCCATCTAATCTTCAGCATTCTTCTGTAGCACCACATTTCGAAAGCTTCTATTCTCTTCTTGTCTAAACTATTTATCGTCCACGTTTCACTTCCATACATGGCTACACTCCATAAAAATACTTCCAGAAACGACTTCCTGACATTTAAATCTATACTCGATGTTAACAAATTTTTCTTCTTCAGAAACGCTTTCCTTGCCATTGCCAGTCTACGTTTTATATCCTCTCTACTTCGACAGCTGTTGACTTTTTTCTGTGGGGAAAGCTGAAGGACAGTATCTTCAAAAGATACCAACTACACCTGATGATATGAAACGATGTATTACTGAAGCCTGCTCGTTCGTCTCCGCTCAAATGCTAGCATGCGTGCCGCAGTCGTTCCGTATCAGACTGGAAGCGCGTATTGCTGCTGCCGGTGGTCATTCTGAACACAACGTGTGGTGCGCAGTGGTCTCGTTACTGGTCAGAATCCACACAACTATTGTCTGCACATGTATTGTTCTTTAGTTTGTGCTGCCACAGGTATTGTACACGTGTCAGTGTGGGAACTTTCAAAATACATCTCATAAACGACTTCCCCTAGAATCCCACAACAAACACAACTGACATTCTAATTTACCCCAATTTTAGTTTTAGATTAGATTAGATTAGATTTACTTTCATTTCAATTGATCCGTAGTGAGGAGGTCCTGCAGGATTAGAACATGTTAGAAAAACAACAATACATGACAATTATTTACAACTCAAACAAATAAGATAATGTACCATTCCACAGGTCCCAATTGGAATGATCATCATTTTTTAATGAACACTATATGAAAGAATCATTTTACAAACACTAATACACTGAATTTAAAATAAAAGTTTTTTTTAAATTTATTTATAAGGTAATAAACATGTAATACAACTACTATAATAATTATTTACAATGAACACATTACTGCACTGAAATGGTGCAAAAGTTAGATTGTACTTACACACACACACACACACACACACACACACACACACACACACTTATTTACAATGAAGACATTACTGCACTGAAATTGTGCAGAAATTATATATATATATATATATATATATATATATATATATATATATATATATATATACGCACACACAAATCAGTTGATTCTACTGAGAAATTCATCAATGGAGTAGGAGGTGTTGGCCACCAATGCTGACAAGTTATTGAAAATGTGTGTTCCTGAATAATGCACACCTTTTTGTACAAGACTAAGTGACTTTAAATCCTTGTGAAGTTAATGTCAATAGCCATTGTTCCATTTAGAGAAGTATATGTCTGCATAAAAAATGCTCTTTCAAGTACTATTAAAATACAAGCCCCTGACTATCAATTCATTCTGTGAAAATCTCACATCAATACCACTTTTCATTTCTGCAATACTTCCGGTACAAGTTTTAAGTCATTCACCCTGTGTAGTTCGAGAATTGAACGCTCTGTAGTCGCCGCAGAGTTGGAGAGAACCATTTTCTTTTTCTGGGCGAGTTTAATAGGTGACGCCCAGCAGCCGTCATAGAGGGGTGGACAGTTCGTGACTGAAGGAGATCATTGATCCCCATCTTGGCTGTTTGCAGGAGAGCAGGAGCCAATCGGCGAGGCCAAAAGCATCAGATTGATCTGTGTTTCCAGTGATGAGTTGTGGCACATCAGCGGCGTGTCTGCTTGGTGGCGGTCTAGAGGGATGGAGCGGTCGCCACTAGCGTCTTATGTTGATCGAGAGTGAGCGCGAGATGTCACGAAACCTTGTGAAGGCGAGGGTGCGGGTTTTCTCTGCAGAGAATTTCTGCTTATAGATGAGTATCCAGATACTGTTGTTGTGTCGTCACAATTATGTCGGTGACTGTTGCACTTTCTTGGATGATAGCTGAGTGTTTGTTGTTAATGTTGGTAGTTGGACCCGAGGATCCTGAGAGGGACTGCAGTGGCAGAAGCGATACCGGGTCAAAAAGCCCACGATGTAATGGGCCACGTGGTGCACGAAAGTTGCATGTTCAAGTTCAAGTGAGAGGCAGAAATGTTGAAGAAAGTCCATGCCTAACACTTCACCTATGTCATTAATGAGGAAGGGCCATGGGCAGTGAAGATTTTCGCTGACTTGAAACACATGACATATCAGTCCATGTGTTAAGATCATTTATCGCGAATCTCTTGCCCAACGTAAAGTCCCGAGCGACTGGAAAAAGCACAGGTGACGCTCGTATATAAGAAGGGAAGAAGGACGGATCCTCAAAATTACAGACCAATATCCTTAACATCAGTTTGTTGCAGGATTCTCGAACATATTCTCAGTTCGAATATAATGAATTTCCTTGAGACAGAGAAGTTGCTGTCCATGCATCAGCACGGCTTTAGAAAGCAGCGCTCCTGCGAAACGCAACTCGCCCTTTTTTGACACGATATCTTGCGCACCATGGATGAAGGGTATCAGACGGATGCCATATTCCTTGACTTCCGGAAAGCGTTTGACTCGGTGCCCCAGTGCAGACTCCTAATTAAGGTACGAGCATATGGGATTGGTTCACAAGTATGTTAGTGGCTCGAAGACTTCTTAAGTAATAGAACCCAGTACGTAGTCCTCGATGGTGAGTGTTCATCGGAGTGCTCCTGGGAAGTGTGATAGGTCCGCTGTTGTTTTCTATCTTCATAAATGACCTTTTGGATTGGGTAGATAGCAATGTGCGGCTATTTGCAGCTAACTCTAAATATAGATAAATGTAAATTAGTGCAGATGAATAGGAAAAAGAATGCCGTAATGTTTGAATACTCCATTAGCAGTGTAGCGCTTGACACAGTCACGTCGATTAAATATTTGGGTGTAGCATTGCAGAGCGATACGAAGTGGGACAAGCACGTAATTGCAGTTGTGAGGAAGGCGGATAGTCGTCTTCGGTTCATTGGTAGAATTTTGGGAAGATGTGGTTCATCTGTAAAGGGGACCGCTTATAAAACACTAATACGACATATTCTTGAGCACTGCTCGAGCGTTTGGGATCCCTTTGAGGTCGGATTGAGGGAGGACACAGAAGCAATTAAGAGGCGGGCTGCTAGATTTGTTACTGGTAGGTTTGATCATCACGCGAGTGTTACGGAAATGTTTCAGGAACTCGGGTGGGAGTCTCTAGAGGAAAGGAGGCGTTCTTTTCGTGAAACGCTACTGAGGAAATTTAGAGAACCAGCATTTGAGGCTGACTGCAGTACAATTTTAGTGCCGCCAACTTACATTCGCGGAAAGACCACAAAGATAAGATAAGAGAGATTAAGGCTCGTACAGAGGCATATAGGCAGTCATTTTTCCCTCGTTCTGTTTGGGAGTGGAACAGGGAGAGAAGATGCTAGTTGTGGTACGAGGTACCCTCCTCCACGCACCGTATGGTGGATTCCGGAGTATGTATGTAGATGTAGATGTAGATGAGTCGCTGGCAGCCTGGAGCTGTTCCCTGATGATTTGTTAGACTTTGTGAACACGTGTGTGGGAACTGTACTAACATTGTAACCCGTGCCCATGAGGATGTAGTATCCAAGTTGTGATCTAGTAAATACAGTTGGCCGTGTGATAGTTTATCCATCGTTACGTATCCTGTCTGATAACTGTGAAGGTGGCTTTTCATCCATGTGTGGCCCAATGTTTCTACTTTGGTCCCCACCTGATGTTTGCCTGTGAGTACAGAAGCCAACAGTTGTGCACATGTCACCAAATAGTGTGTGGTGCAGCTCAGCTGTGGGGTAGTGGCAGTATGGTTGAGTGTCGCAGTGCTGTGAACTGCTGCAGAGGTGCTGTGTGCAGCTGACTCGGATATATCCAGGGCCGCAGTGGTGGCATCACTGTCGGCTGTCCTTGGCTCTGTTTGGGGCAGCTTGGAGCGTGTCGTAGGCTGTAGTGTTCTGATGTCCTGTGATGGTACAATGTACTGAAGTTTATACGGTGCCATTGTTGTAGGACCATACAAATCTGTTGCAAGGGCATGTTTTCTGTCTATCAGCTCAGCTCCGTGCAGAATCAGGGTGTGTTGCTGGGGAAGTGTCACTATCCAGAGAGTCCAAATCATATCGTCTGGCATGAGGTCTGTGTCTAACAGAGTTCGCAGTCAGCACCACAATTACGACGGAGTTTTTTCTTGCAACTGTTCATTGTATATGGCCTGTCGTAAGTACTGTTCTGGGATATTGTAGTAAGGCCAGTTTCGCTGTGGCATATTTACTGTGCTCGGATGGTGCGAGGACCGCGTCGCTAATGATGCCAGCATGTTCGGCGAGATGGCAGATCAATGTGACGAATTTAGAACCGTCGTCCATTATTCCCAGTGATGGGAACTTGCATTCTGCCTACGCAGGGCTAGTTGCTCTTTGTAGAATTGAGCCATTTTAGGCTGATGAGAAAGTTTTCACAGGGGGCACATGCTTTCTGCCTGTCTGTGAAAAACCGTGAAACTTTCAAGATTGAACGAGTGTGGACAAGTCCCAAAGCACTCATAACGCGCATGTAGAAAATGTAATGGCGTCTGGCAGACGAGACCACTGGTGTTGTACAGTGACACTGCACCTGTGTTTGCAGCTGAAAATCGCGTCACTATTGACACGATCGGCTCGGAATCAGGCGGAATGTCTGAAGAACGAGCATCAAGTCCTGGCTGTAACATGCGCGACGCTGGATCCTGTGGAAAGTCTAATAGTAAGTCTGACAATGGCAGCCGTTATTCTGGAGTGGCAGTCGTGATAGCTTGAGGCTGCTTCGTTTGCACATGCGACCGAGGTTCTGGTTTAATCATTGCTTGTCGATAAAAGCACTCACTGCAGTGGCAGCACAAATATTGAGGCGGGATCCGTACAGCGTCCTCACACGAAGCTGCTGATGTGTACGGCATAGCAAAGACGGCTGCGTTGTTATATTTAGTGCACAGTACGACAAAGCAAGCGAACTGCCGACCGCACGGTTGTCGTGTTAATCGTGGGTTACCAACGTGGCAGATGTCCGCTATGGATGTGGGAGCATGTACCAACCGATCAGTTCACATGGTCGTGAGTAGATTACACTTTATTACGAGATAACACATACAAGACGCCTATACAATACCGAGGTTGAAATTGGACTGTCTTTGAACTCCTCCCACAGATATACCACTTCGGAACTGCTGCTCTTTGGTCTCTGACATCAAAGTGCTGTTGCCCCCACCGGCTGATTTAGCATACTTATCCATCGATTAATTTCACATTTGCGTTTATAACTACTTTAAAAAGGGGAGTATTCTATCTGTCCCTCTTACTACAACTAAGTGATGTCAGTTCACTGTTCAAGGGAGACGCTATCAACTGTTTCTCTCTTCCAACAGAAACACTCTCCTAGCCTTCTAGACTGATTTATCAACTTTCATAGCCATAGTTGCTGTAATGACATCATGATTGCTAATCCGCATTTCTATACAGGCATTGTCGATAACATTTGTTGCCACAAGATCTAACATAATTCCACTGTGTGTGGGCTGCCGAGCTAGCTGCTCAAGACAGTTCTCAGGAAACGGGTTAAAAATTTTTCGCATGACTGTCTGTACCACCCGCAATGAATCAATAGACATCCCAGTCTATACTCGGTAGGTTGAAGCCGTCTCCAACTGGTATTCATGATCTGGGTGCTTATGCGCTACTATTGAAGCTACACTTTCATTGAATGACTCTAGGACTGTCACAGCAGAATCGGCTGGCCGGTAGAAGCATCCAACAATTAACTTGGTTTCACCTACACCTGTTATACATGACCAGATAACTTCAATATTACACTCAACTCAATAGATACAATAGTTTTGTCAACTGCAATGAACACTCTAATCTGTCTTTCTGATATATATTCTACAGTTCACTAAATATCTCAGAGCTTTCCACTTCGAGTTTCAGCCAGCTCTCAGTCCCGAGAGTAATTTGAGAGCGAGAACTTTCCTGGAGGGCAGTAAACTCGGGAACTTTATTACGAATACTTCGACAGTTTACTGATAAAATTTCGACAGATGAAGTGCCTATGCTCTGAACGCCGTCTGACTTCTCTTGCTGCATACTGTCTGGCGAGTGTTCATCAGAGCAACTCAAACTACCGTCTAGCCCAGTGGTTCCCAACATTTTTTAGACATTTACTCCTAAGCGAGATCATATAGAAACCAATACCCTTAACAGATTTTAGTATCTAACTAAAGCTGAGAGTGGAAAAAAAAAAATAACAAGACGCAGTTATTCACAAACGAGCATGAAAAAACGTCATTCCAAGTACACAAAAACAACAAAAAGATGTTTGGTACAAAATACAATCCAGCTATAGCTGAGGACAATCAAAATTCAGCAAGGATGGTACGGTTTACTAACCTAGAGCTGTAGACGATTTCCATTGGCAGCCACAGGACTCACACAATGTAAATTACAAGAAAAAATAAAAGAAAAACCCCACTGTGGATGCCGCAATTGTGTAAGCATGTCTGGGTAGTAAAACAAAATAACTGGATGCTTGCAAAACAGCGCACCCATCCTTAAATCATAATTATCGGAAAAAAAGGTTTGATCGTTCAAATTTTTATAATTACAGAAAATACACATCATTTTTCGTTCAACAAATAAAACACATGTTTTTGTAAGAGTTGTATTAAACCAAGAAATAATGAAAGTCAATGAGACAGTTGGTATTTCTTACTTCTAACAATGTTTTTTTTATATTCGGTAAAGTCTCGGCAAGTGCACATCGTAAATCATGTTCCAAGTTCAGCCGGTTCGTTGCTTTTGCTTTCATTGTCACCACAGTCCCAAACCCAGTTTCACACCTGTAAGTTGTGGCGAATGGAATCAATATTGTTAATGCTTTTTCTGATAATAATGAATACTTGACACCCAGCTTTGTCCAAAATGTTACCAGTTCTGTTCTGGATAAATCTATTTTCAGTGTGTTTTCTTCATGCAGCCCAACAAATTCTGCTCTGGCTTCAGTTTTACCACAGTCTAGCATAAAAACAGTCGCGACACTTCGCCTCGATTTTGTTGCCTATTGCACCAGCAGCGACCTATAAGCGGCCAGTAAGTAAATGTGTCGAGTTCGGCGCGATCGTGAAAGCAAAAGCCAATAGTAGTTACTTTATTTTGGTTTGTACAGATTGTTTTTACAAACAGGAGCGTCTGTAGAGCAATAAATGGCAGCAACAATTTTTTAGGTTTTCTAAGGGCCGTAAGAGGTAGATACCGTCAGATCACTGAAGGGTATTGTCAGGATTCGCTTGCAGACTACGTGTGTATTAATGATTAATGTTCCGGTTTAGGAGCAGAAGGTGGCTAGTGAATAGCAGACGAGAATATCTTATGAAAAGATACCCTGTTTACCTTTATAACAATGTTAAGTTTTGTCCGCTACACTTCGAACAAAACCAGTTCATGGGTGCAGACAGTAATAAATTCGTGTAGAGTGCAGTACCTGCACTGTTTGACATCCCTAATATGCTACCTCAAATCGCGATGAAGAGGAAACTGCCACAAAGATTCGGCAATCCGTCTAAAACTGTAAAACACTCCTGTGGCACAGAAGTAGCCAGTTCAACTCTTCATATATCAGAGCCCGGTTTATCTAAATCGTCAACAGAGACCTGCTTTGACAATGAAGTGGTTAGAATACGTGCAGTTATACGTGTCTTGCAAAAGCGTGTGAATTGTCAGAATATGCAGATCGCTAGATTTCGTGCAAAACTATTGTGGGACAAGGAAAGTGCCTATCATTTTAAGTACAGACAGCAACAGAAACTGTATCAGAAGGATCAAGTGAAGAACGGCAAACAAATTTTGAAGACTATAGGATCCCGATATTTAAAAAAATATATGCCCTTGACTTGTCGTTAAGCCAGATTAGCATGCCAATGAAGGAGAAACGTGCTGCAAGTTGGAAAGACGAAAATAAGGTTTTTGCTTTATTATATTACAGCAATCAGGCTTACAGGTTTTGTCAAAATGTTTTATGTTTCCATCAGTGCATACATTTCAGAGGTATGTGGAAGGCATACGAATAAAATGTGGGATAAGTGACAACATATTCCACATTTTAAAACAGAAGGTTCAGCATTTTCCGGTACTAATAAACTAGAGAATATCTCATTGGATAACAAAGTCTCTGACGGCACATTTAACATATGCCACCACTTCTGACATTGTTACTGGCTTCGAAGACTTGAGGTTCACACGCACAGCATATTTCTCTCAATATCTGGCAGTTGCTTGTCCCACTTAGAATAATAGGAAAATGATGGTCGCACTTGTGGCAATAGGCGACAATGACTAAAACACAGTAGACCTAAGAAATGACAAATGAGGCATCGATCCCTTTTGCATGTAGAGGTACATATATGTGTGTTTGTGTTTCTTTGATATCAACGTGCTATTCTGCACTTCTGTCCAACGTCACAAATTTTTCTTGACGAATGTGTTGGATTCGTGATTTTTGTACCTGCTTGCGCTTAGATTTGAATCACTTTTACAAACATCTATGTCTTCTGACACTACTCAAAATCTTAGAGGCGAAAAAAGAAAAAAAACTCAAATATTTCGTGTATCACGTAGGAATGGGATGCGATACAAACATTAAGCCGTCGGCACACGGACCGTGCTGCCGAACGTTAACGTTGAGCGTGCCCAGTTCAACGTGCTGCTCAACGCTCAGGAACGATGCGACTTGTGCATACGGTACGTGGACCCCAACGTGGTATACGCGATCGCAACGCACTCAAGCGACAGTTGAGGGATGTTTCTAGTTCGTTAATCACACTGTTTACTCAACGGGCGCGTAAAATTCCCACGTTAGCTCTATTAAAATGCACATTTCTTCCATCGTCCACGAAAAGGAAAGTACCATGTCCAATCAATAAGGACACAGGCTTATAAAAGTTCCATTAGAAGCTGTGCGTTACAAAATTGGAATACTTCTCCGCATAAGGTAAACAATATTTCATCATTCCCACATTTTAGTAAAACCCCAAGGTCAGTCTTACTTGATCACTGTTCCTACCCAGTAGCAGAATCTTTGCAACATGTGAATTACGAAGCGTAAAAGAAAAAGGAGCAAAATATCTTTATACAAGTAGCGCAAGCTGTCCTGTAAATTAAGCCAATCGAACAAAGTCACCCCTCAAAAAAAGGTGAACTTGTAATTACATAAAATCAAACATTACAGTCTATACTTATATTAAACTAATAATAAAGTATCAGAACCTAATAAAAACGCGAATGTTAGGAAAAAAAAATTCGTCGTGTCAGGACGCGAACCACCGCCCCAACAAAAAAACCTGATTACCATTCAATGATGCTATCCATTACGCTATACTAACATCACATAAGTTGCATCTAATGATAGTACCCTATCTGTTGCCAAAAACTTTAATCGTAGATATTTTACTAACTGAAATTTAATTATAACACATTGTACCAAGAACAATGCGTTTCGGGTGGATCTTCAGTGTGTCGCTGCCTTCAAATAGCCTACTCTCATTATACGCAAGTTACAATAATTATTTTGCCGCGAATATGATGTTTCTCATTATTTTATTGGAACGAATCACACAGTTAACAATGAGTTTTGCAGTGATTCTCAATTTGCTAGTGCTCGGAACGGAATATATACGTATAGGCTTGAAATGAATGACAATATGGCGCGTCACAACTCTGTACTGAAGGGAGACGGCGTGCGTGTGACGTAGGTGGCGTTGTGCCATGTCATTGGTCAACGCTCAGACGCACGCTGAGAATATCTGACATGCCAGATATTGCTCTGCACGTTCGGAAAGACTCCCGAGCGTGCTATTCCATGCTGTGACGTCAGGAACTCGGCACGCTCAACGCTCAACGTTCGGATGCACGGTCCGTGTGCCGACGGCTTTACGCTTACGACGCATCTGACCAAGCATCTGACATTCCCTTTTCTCGCCGCTTGGAGCGCTAGTGTAGCTCCGGCTGTCAAACGGTAACAACTTTTTATAGCAGTCAGTGTCGCGACTGTTATGTTAGACTGTGGTTTTACTATCTGAAAATGTTCCTTCGTTCACTGAAAACAGTCTTAAAATCCAAGCATTTACCTGTCGATTCTCCAGTTCAGGAAAATAGTTTCCGACTTATTTCATTTGTGAATGAGGATTTTTCACTGTTGGCATCGAGCATTACTGTCAATTCTGCGAATACCGAAATGTCCCGAACTTCAGCCCTGCTTTGGTAGAGATCAAATCTCCGAAGAAAAGTGGCAACACACACTACATCCATGTGAAATTGTCACAGTTGGATCCATGGTGTAAGAAATAAATAAAAAAATAAAAAAAAAATATCTTGTGCCGTCAAAATATTCACCATATTTCCTCGCAATCCGTTAAGCGTATTGATTTCAGCAAAGAAATCCGCAAGACACGCCATTTGGAAATAAATATATTTTCTGTTATTTTGGTATGTAAGTCTTGCTCCTTCTCCGTCCTTCCCCTTTCCAGAATGTGATGGGAGCTCAAGTAATCTATGGAGCACCTTGCACGTCAGACAGCCATCGGAACGTGTAAAAAACATAACTCAGCTGATATTGATGAGTTCCAGTTTACGTCTATTTGCAACTGAATCAACTTAATTTGTATTGTGCCATAAACTTTTCGCCTGGATTAATTATGAAGTACCTTTAGATGCCTGAAGTGTATACATATTTACGTACTGCTCCTGCCATTTATTCAGCTACTCCTGGACGTAAATCCAGAATCATCAAAATAGTGTTAGTATACTTCGTTCATCGTAATTTTAACATGGGTGTCAGCATTACTTTTGCTGTACTTTGTTAATTGTAAGTTTAACACGAATGTTAACATTGTTCCATGTAAGTAAAGTAATGTTTTATCAATCTGAAGACTGTTTTCAACACTACAGTGTGTTACTACGAGTGTCCTGCTGAAGGTGGCATGTCCTTGCTTCCCTCCGACTTTTGAACTGACTTATCCAGCCTCTTACAGGCAGAACTAGTATCTAACATGGAGTCCGAAGCATTGTAACTCGGCATTTTTCGCGTCAACGGACACAGTCAGAGGGGAAAGAAGTAATAAGTGAGAGATAAAAATCCTAGGAGTGACCAGGGATCGAACGCGAGACTTTTATGGTTATAATTTACCATTGAGCTATCTAGATTAACTGGTAAAGGAAAGAGACGATATGACCAGAGTAGCAGCATCGTCTGAGATAGATGGAGAGAATAAAAGTGTACGCTGCAGTAGTCCGAGGCCTAGTAAGCTCTGAGAGCGCGCCCGGTTAGCCGTACGATCTAACGTACTGTTTTCTGGGCGGGAAGGCGTGCCGGTCCCCGGCACGAGTCCGCCCGGTGGATTGATGTCGACGTCCGGTGTGCCGGCCAGTCTGTGTGTGGATGGTTTTTAAGGCGGTTTTCCATCTGCCTCGGCGAATGCGGGCTGGTTCCCCTTATTCCGCCTCAGTTACACTATGTCGACGATTGCTGCGCAAACACTTTCTCCACGTACGCGTACACCACACTTACTCTGCCACACAAACATTGGGGTTACACTCGACTGGTGTGAGACGTTCCCGGAGGCGTCCACTGGCGGCCGAACCGCACAATAACCCTGGGTTCAGTGTAGGGTGGCGGTGGGGTGAGTGGACTGCTCTGGCCTGTTGTGGGGTTGTGAACCACTGAGGGCTACGGCGGAGACGAAGCCTCTCCGTCGTTTCTAGGTCTCCAGTTCCATACAATACAATACACTCTGAGATGCAAAACTGCGACTCACTGTCGCATGTCTGCTTCTGGATGGCAACTCATATGAGTTTGTGGCATTACATCTTGAATCCGGTGCTTGCAGGACAGTATTTCTCAGGCATTTAGAATTCCACCCAAAATGGGATTCTCAGACTTAGCATTGCGGAAAATTGCCTGCGCGGATGTGAGTCAGAGACAAGAGACGAGTGAATATTGCACTCTGCCGCCATGCAATGTATAGCCTGACAAGTTACAGCATACCACATATTGCATAAATGTCTTAATGTTCGCAGGTGCGTTGGCCAGTGAGTGTTTATATTCGCGTTGCGGTAGTGTGTATGGAGTGTTACCCCTAAGAAACTGAACAACTTATAGTTTGTAATAGAGAAAAGCATGACCAGTGGGATCCTAAGGACAATAAATACCACGTGAAAGCAAAAGTAAATGGTGAGTGGCAGAGGATCGCCTGTGATGTCGTATGCGAAATACAATATGCATACTTCGATGACTATAGTTGAAACATTTTGGATTCCTTGAATAGGTACATAAATTCATAAACGCATCTCCCTTTACCGAAAAGTTTGCTTGATATTGCAGTTGTGCAACTGTCCATTATTCGTGGTTCATATACAGTGGCGGTGGCAGGGGGGAGGTGGGGTGGGGGTGGGGGATCAATGGGGGTTATAGAATAAGAGTGGCATAAAGCTTACTAACTAATCCAATAAATATCATTTAACTTGAAATAGGCGTCTTATTATTTATCAATACACATTTTTTACCCTGAACTCCAAAACACAGTTACCAAAAACTGCTTTAAGCAACACCAAATTGTACCAATTTTTTTAGCGGCGCAGCAGATGACTCGACTTTGAGATATATGCTTTCCCTGAATCAAATCTATATGAGTACACGATCCTTTCCTTGGCAGAGCGAAACGTCTGCCACGAAGAATTGACAGTGAGTTTGAACAGTGAATCGTTGCGTACAGCGATTAACAGAAGCAGTGCTGCCACCTTTTTTTATACACTCCTGTATCGGATGTTTTCAAAGGGCAGCTTGGCGAGCACAAGCTTTGTTATAAAATGGGGAGAGCAGACAGCGGTATGTAAGCATGACCGGATGTTAAATGTATTGTAGCCTTTATCACAAACGAAGCCATTCAACATACTATGATGATAGTGAGTACTTTCTCTTTTTATGTTAATGGGAATACTGTAACAAAATACGTCTCATAGAATTGTATAAGTATTTTTCTCGCCTCATACTGCCACGACTCACAAGCTCGGAATGACGATTATGTCGACGTCTGAAATCATACACCTGTGTCCCCAAAGTTTATTTTGCACTGAAAAAGTCAGTTTGAGGCACACGCTGAATCCATTTCTGCCCTTACTGTGAAGTAATTTTTAGATTGTAGCTGTGTACGTCATTTATAGTGATCTTTTTAGGATTACTGTTCAGTGGCAACAGAATATAGATAAAAAAGAAATTTACACACCTACCTATATCTTATCGACTCAGCGATTTGTGTCCAGTAGTAAACGAAAGGCAGTGCTGTCAATTAGGAATTTCTTACCGTAGAGTTAAGAGCTTGATTAGGAAAAACTTCACTCAGCTGTTTCTTTTAGCGTCTCAGTCCGAAATACGTTGAGATGGTAGTGAAATCGGAGGCACTCACTTCGTGTCCGTCGACTTTGTTGGAGAGCTAACATCTAACGAAACAAGAACAATTAGCGAGCCGGTACGTCGGTGAAGTAGATAGTAGTAACAGTAGTAGCTGCGCAAAAATACAGGCATGTAGCCAGCTGCAGCCAGTTTTCATCACCTACTGCGGGCGAAGTTCCGGTAATGTCTGTCGTTAATACACTCGCTGTGGCCTCCGTCATGTACGGTTATGCGTTAATGCTCATTCTTGAAACTTTAATAATTAGCTGCCTATCTTACTTATTAGTCTAATGAGGTAGTGAAATTGATTATTTGAAGTAATTTAGTTACGTGACTCAATCGTAATCTAACCCTTCTTGTTTTTACTCCCCAGAAAATTTCATTTTATCCCTCAGAATAATTACCCCCAGTTGAGGACCACTAGTCCAGCCTAAAAAACTCTAATGTGCACTCCACAAGTACTCTTCTACCTGAGTAGCTGCTTCCTTCACGTAGTGCACCACTGACCTATCAAGGAGAGTCCTACAAATCCCTAGACGATAACGCAGATCTACTGCAGCCTAGACCGCCAAAGAGCCAATGAAGACTTTAGTTGCGACCCTCCACTTGGTTCCGAACCTAAGAATCGACTCTGGGAGCTAGGCTACAAATTGCGAGCTCTGCTTGCACCCCACACGCGAGGCCAGCAGTCTTCACCACCTACGCCAGCCACCCGTATGAACTGAGGATGGCCTCAGAAGTCATGCAACAGGCGTCACTGGTGCCAACGTGAGCCACAATTTGCAGACGACCACACCCTGCACACTCAATAATAGCCGCATGCTAGGTTGTCTCTGCATCTCGGATGAGACCTCGCCTCCATCCCCACCCCTTGTGGATTTCTTTCTAGCCCTGAAAGATGTCTGCTTAAGGGGCTCCACAATGCACCTGATGTTGGAGCTCCCGATACCTGGGAAACACCTTCCCCCGTGTGCGTGCTGGGACACTGCTGAAGAAGCGGCCACCTGTCCACTCGCAGGATGAATGGGTGAGGCCAGGTGGTCAGTCACCACAGTGGCCCCCTGCCTCGAGCGACTCAAACACGTTACCACCCGCCAGTCACCCTGCTGCGGAGGCAGATCCACAGCATCGGTACACTAGGAGATGCCTCACAAGCAGAGCCCGTGGGCATCTGAGGTATCGCACGTGACGAGCCAGATTCTTCGCCACCGCTACACCCGGAGAAAGCAACCTGTAGGTGACTCGTCGTAGCTAAAAGCGCATTCAGCTGTTCGCGAACTGCAGCCTCCTGCACCCACACATATCGTGCACACGTCCTAAACATCGTAGCAAGCTAACTGGAGAAGTAAACTATAAAAGCGGGCAGAGATCTAGATATGAAACGTGCTACCCTCCTCACGTGTCACCAGTGGGCACTGATGCATTAATGAACTATGTGGCTCGCTGTTAAGTGAGCAACTATTGCACTACACACCCAATGAATGCACACTTATAAAAAACGAGACTGAGTCTCTTAAATAGAAAAACATGGATGAAATTTAATAAATATTCTACAAGGAAAACACTAAAAAGATACAACACTTAACTTGCTGCTCTGTAGATGTACATCAGCTGAGAGCTGCAACCTGACAGAGTGCCTTATTAAACGAATAGACTCTTGCCTTCAAAACAAAAGAAATGACCAGCTACTGCACTACAGACTGAATTAACTTACACTTACTAAAATGCAAGATTAAACCCTTTTAAATAGAATGAAGACACTAAATTTAATAAATATACTACAAGGAAAACACAAGAAAAGATAAACACTTAATGTGCCACTCTGTAGATGTGTATCAGCCTAGAGCTGGAGCCTACGCTGGCACCCTCCGTTGTGGACTCTGACATCCAGACGGCTCCCGCCTCCTGTTGCCGGTCCTGACCGCCATTAATCCTGGGAGGTCCACAGGTGGCCAGGGCGCCCTCGTCCCAGCCGGGGACTTCTTACGCCTTTGGGTGCCACTCTCAGCACAACCGTGGACACCGTGGCCGTTTCTCGAGTCACAGCACTGTGTACAGTGATACCCTGTCTTCCCCCTGCTAGGAAGGACAGTAGTAGTCCACCAGTTACTAGATCTACCACCCACAGCAGATGTAAGTCGAGTCACTGTGTCAACAGTAATGCGTTCCGACATAAAATGTCACGCCCACGACTACCCGAGACGGCCGCCGAGGGCAGCCCGGTCGTCGACTATTATCACCAGCTTCACTGTGCGTGTGTTGAAGTTTACCAGTGACACGTGATGTGGATAGCACCTTTATAATGGCACGCAAGGGACTCTGGGCCCTCAGTTGGCAAATGTGTTTGAGGTGTGTAAATTACTGTCGTTATATTCTTGTTGATGTCGCTCCATGACACAATACGTTGTACCTCTTGTACAGCCATCCTCGTGTTCCTAGTTGGAACAATAATTTAGATATCTGTCGTTGCTGTAGATGTTGTCGGCTATCACCTCATTATTTAGTTCTGGTGCTTATCTGTTAACTTCATTACAAAACTTTACAAAGAATTGTGTACAGTTAATGGTACAGGGAATTTAGATGTAATTTTTCTGTGAGTAAAGTGCTGTGCAACAGTTTGGGGCAGCAAAACTTTACATGATATTATATGACAGTTTAGTTTGTTCTATTGAGTAAAAACCAATTAGTCAGAAATTAGTGAGTAGGCTAACTGGTCTTTCATGCATGCAGCTAGCTGGGGAACTTGGTAAGTAACAACTATTTGGCTTGGACAAGTTCAATAAATATATTTTACTGGGAAAAAAACACATAATTTACAAACCTAAGAACACATCATTTACAAACCTGAACCTTACTTTACGCAAGCATTAATCAAATCTATTGGTGAGCTTTAGAATTTCTGTGCCATAGTAGACTGCACCTGTTCATTAAACCAATTGTTCACTTCCTTCCTCATCACAGCATCACTCTCCAGGAATTCCTACTAGGAACTGCAGCACCGAGACATGTGTATTTGTGTGTGCCTGTTTGAGTTCTGGATTAGTCGGCTCCAAAAGATAGTTTCCAAAAACTAATCAACATTGTCAATATTCTTGATGTGCCAGTTGATTGATCAGTTGTTAAGTGCTTTTCACACACTCATATAAAAACGTTTTCAAAACCATAGTGTACTGGGTAAAGGAAATGTATGGAGCCTTATCCTACTGACACTGGAAAAATTATGATAGTGAGATGCAATAACTGCATATTACATAACTAAACTCTGTTTCTGTATATTTACTGTAACTACAGTATCTTCAGAAGAAAATGTTTTTAATTTTTTTTTGGTTTGTAGAGGTTCAGAAATAATAAACACTTCTGATTCTGCTTATTGGCTTTATACACTAAACAATACCACATAAACATGAGATTTTATTACTTAAGCTCACATTTAAAGAGGAGTTGTCATATTTTCTTTGTCAGTAAGTAATACAAATCATGACAGTGTAATCTGTAATTAAATATCTACAATGAATCTTCCTCATGTATGCTTAGTTTCCATCAATAAACATTCATATTTAATTAATGATGTGATTTTTTTACATTTATACACATATTGTTATACAGCTTTGTTACTTGATAAAAATAGTTTTTGAAAATACAAGAGCACTATGTATCTTTGGCATAGTATCACTGAACATGTGAAATAACAAAAGCATTCGTTAAAGCTTTCCTCCATTCAGTATCTGTAAAATCAATTTTCCATTAATATTTCATTCAGCTCACATTTCAGTTTTTAGTGTTTCCACTGCTGTGAAGAAGTGTCTGTATTCCAGCCATCAAAAAGTCCAGAAATGGTAACCAGATCACACAAGTCTTTCAGATATGTGTGACTAATATGGGAACTCCCAACACATCTTAATTACAGATTTATTTAATAAATAATAAGCTGGATACCAGCAATAGATTTTTTCCCTCTCAAGCTCCCGAGCTTGAGTGAATGTTATCATATGCCTGCAATAAAAAGGAAAATTTTCATAAGTATGTTTCATGTACAGTATTTTACCAATGAATTTTATTTGCTAGAAAAAACATACAGTTGGATGGTTCTACTGGTGTATAAATTATGTGCACATGAGTTACTACAGTTGTGTTAACCAAATGATTTGATATAATAAGAAAAATTCAGCTTAGTAAGAACTGAAATTCCCAGTAGCAAACAATACACACACATGAAGATAAACAAATCACTTACCTGCAAATGAAAGGTGGTTAGCCCAAAGTGTTCTTAAACTGTCCTTCGTCTACCTCTAGTGTATACATATACATACAAATACAGCTGTACCCTGTGTGAGGGTGGGGGGGGGGGGTGGAGAGGGGGGGGGGGGGGAGGGAGAAAATATAGAAAAAGAACAAAGCTGAATAGTTAGTGTGCTTACTGAATTGTAATTATGCCTACATAAGACTCACTTGCAAAGAATAGTTATAAAGTCTTGTACAGAGAGTACTGGGAGTAATTATATTTTTCTTGAGAAGATCAGAAATAAAAGTTTTTACATATAAAAATGAAGTGCTCCCTTTAGGGAGCTTAATTTTTTTGTTTATTCAGTAGTGTATTTACACACAAGGAAGATAAATAGTTATTGTTATTAGAACTGATTTGCATCAGCATTATTTACTGTAGCAAAAAAAAAAAAAAAAAAAAAAAACATTAAGATAGGATTTACTATTATTACAACAGAAAATGATTACACTTCTGTTAAAATTTATTAGTCTTAGTGTATTAAAAATAGAAGATTTTGAAGTGAAATGATGTCCAGTGGAAGAGAGAATTACAGTTTTCCTAAAGTATAATACTTGACCACAAAACATCTGATTAAAGAGTAGATATGAGTAAATGATTATTTTTTTCTCTTATTTTTCCTGGGCATAATCCTGTATTTTCACAGGTTTGATGTGTTAATTATTCGATTTGGCAATTGTTAGTGGTAGACGGTGGCCAGAGATGCCCTTCCTGTGGGCACCCCTCCCCTAAAAACCCCATCCAGACTGGCCAGCGCACTGGACCTCACTGTTAAACCATCGATCAGATTTGATCCGGGGCTGGGGCGCCATCTCAAATCACAGAACCATCACGCAAATGCACACAGCTGTCTGGGCGGGTTGTGTAAATAATTGTTTATGGTACCAAGTACTACTAAATTAAAATTAAGTATACACTTGCCTCTTGTGCCACCTGCCTCAACTGTGATTCCATTGATTTTCCAGTCTGCTGGACCATTTTGTAGAAATATCCCTCTGGATTCTGTAGAAGCTCATGAGGGTGTGCATATTCCTGAAAGAATCAGCAGAGCCACTGTTGATGACGGCACATTACACCTCCTTTGAGTGGCATCACAGCAGGAAACAGGATTACATTTAATTTTGCTGATTTATTTATTTTGCATTAATAACCCTGTTACCAGCACATACAATGCAATATTCTTCCATTTATGTACTAAAATAATTTGAATGTATAGAAAGGTATTTATGTTGAGTGTAAACATTTGCATGATGATCTTTTTAGCCATAAAGCTGGAGAAAAATAGTATCAAAGCAACTGCACTTGAGAACATGCCTCAGTAGTGAGCAAACTGACTACAGCTCCATTTGGATAACTGTAGGCTATGTTTTAGCCTTTTAGCATTGAAAAATAGTTATTTCCATATAAGAAGAGCTTACATAGGATTAAAATAAAAGGACTCAGAGCACAATAGGTCTGTACCTAGGCCCTTTAACGGTTACAACACTGTATTCATTTCCTGAGGTTCCAATGTTCTCTTATACCCAACAGAATGCATCATCCTCCTTTGATTCCGAGGTGCATGAAGGTAATAATGAACAGCTTGGACTGTTTTGTAGTGTGGATTGTGTAGGAAAGTCTACTTCCTACATATTGACAGCAGGGATAGCAAAGTGATATATCCTGAAACTGCAGTGCAAGCAGCTAAGGAGCATTCAGGATGTCACTCCAGTTTCTTCCTAACTAGTGAAAGAGAGGTATACCATGACCTCATAGCAATGCTGGTCCAGTTAGTCTAGTGGTAAAGTTCACGCCTGCAAATTGAGAGGTCGTGGATTTGAATAGACAAAATACATGGTACACAAAACAGCTGTCTACTATGAAAAATCGAGTTATGTTGTTGTACAATATTTATAAAAATCTGAAAACCAACCATGCTAAACTAGCCTATGTTAGATCTAGGAATGAGTACAACAAAGCAATTGTGGAAGCCAAACAAGCACATATCTCAGAAGTATTGAGAAATCCACCAATAAGTGCAAAGCAGCATGGACTCTAATAAATAGTGTCGCCAAAGATAAAAGAAGTGACAAAATTAGTATCTCTCCCCAGGAATTTAATGACTTTTTTATTAAACCAGTTGAGGAAGTAGGAAGTGCTATAATTAAACCTGAAATCAGCTCATCACAGTTACTGTCAAAAAATATTGCTAGGTCATCAACAAACACAAGTACCTTCAATTTTTCTGAGGTCTCACCTGGTTTTGTGTTAAGAATAGTGAAGCAGTTAAAATCATCAGACAGTGTAGACATATATGACCTGTCTTGTAACATGCTTAAGAAAGTAATAGACTGTATTGTGTACCCCCTAACATATTGTATAAACAAGTGTATACTGGAGGGTTTTTTCCCTGATGAGCTTAAACTGTCTAGGGTAGTTCCAGTACATAAAAAAGGAGATAAAAATTCTGTCTCAAGTTACAGGCCAATATCCATAGTCCCAGTTTTCTCAAAAGTTCTAGAATGCATAATTTACCAACAATTATCTGTTTACTTTGATAACATAGGATTAATAAGTGGATCACAGTATGGCTTTAGGAAAAACCTGTCAACCATTGATGCCATAGACAATGTTGTTAAATACATCCATCAAGTATTTGAAGATAAATGCTTTGCCCAAGTGACTTTTTGTGACCTAAGCAAAGCCTTTGACTGTGTAGAACATACACTACTACTCGAAAAAATGGACTTTTACGGTGTTAAAGGTAACAGCCTTAAGCTATTAAGATCATATTTACAAAACCGTAAGCAAGCCGTCTGTGTTGGGAAAGAAATGTCCAGTATAGAACAAGTTGAGGTAGGTGTTCCACAGGGATCCGTGCTGGGCCCTTTCCTGTTCCTAATAATGATAAATGACCTGCCATCATTTATCAAATCCAGAACAGTACTCTATGCTGATGATACAACATTTCTGAACAGCAGTAATGATCTTAATAGCCTTCAAACATGTGTTACAGAGACAATTGAGCAAGCTTCACTCTGGTTTAAAGCAAATGGGTTCTTGCTTAATGAAAGCAAAACCCAGCAGATGGTATTTAGTTTAAAAGACAAGTTTCCATCAGATGATCCTAGTTGTGTTAAATTTTTGGGGGTATATTTGGATGATAAACTTTCTTGGAATCCACATATTAAGTATATTAGCGGTAAATTGTCTAGGGTAATCTATTTGTTAAGGCGATTAATGCACTGTGTACCTAAAAATTATGTTAGAGTATCTTACTACTCATTTTTCCAAAGCATCATATCCTATGGCATTATTTTATGGGGAAACTCCACTTGTGTGCATGATATACTATTGCTGCAAAAGAAAGCTATTAGGATAATTACAGGCTCACCATACAAGGCTCATTGTAAACCTTTGTTTACTCAACAAAAAATCATGACAGTAATAAACCTATATATTTATTATGTTTTAATCTACACAAAAAAGAACTTACGTAAAGTAAAACGCATGGCAAATATACACTGTTACAGCACTAGGACAAACAGCTCTATCTATACGCCCTACCACACACTGTCAAAATCAGTTAACAGTTATGAACTTATGGGCCACAAATTATTTAACAAACTTCCACAAGGTATACAAAATTTACCAGAGCAACAATACAAACAAACACTTTATGACTGGTTAGTTGTAAACCCATTCTACAATGTAAAGGATTTCATGACCTGTGATATTAAACTGTAAAGTTCTTAACAATTCTGTCCTTCTATAGCATGTACTGTACTGTATTGTATTATATGTATGACTTTGTCTATTGCTGTAATGGCTTAAAGACAATAAAATTATTATTATTATTATTATTATTTCTTTACTTTCTCAGACTTTTTTAAAGTCTGGTTAAGAATAGAGTGACGCGGACCTTTATCAAGCGTCACTTCCTTTTTGCTGTACGGTACATGTTATATTGCATTTAGGAACTTTCGGGTAATTGAACATGTATCAATAATTACGGATTTCTGTAATTGTATATATATGTTTGGATGTAGCTGTATTGCATTGATGTATTGGTGGATATTGTGTGGTATGACTCCTGTAGTTGATAGTATAATTGGTATGATGTCAACTTTATCCTGATGCCACATGTCTTTGACTTCCTCAGCCAGTTGGATGTATTTTTCAATTTTTTCTCCTGTTTTCTTTTGTATATTTGTTGTATTGGGTATGGATATTTCGATTAGTTGTGTTAATTTCTTCTTTTTATTGGTGAGTATGATGTCAGGTTTGTTATGTGGCGTTGTTTTATCTGTTATAATGGTTCTGTTCCAGTATAATTTGTATTCATCATTCTCCAGTACATTTTGTGGTGCATACTTGTATGTAGGAACGTGTTGTTTTATAAGTTTATGTTGTAAGGCAAGCTGTTGATGTATTATTTTTGCGACATTGTCATGTCTTCTGGGGTATTCTGTATTTGCTAGTATTGTACATCCGCTTGTGATGTGATCTACTGTTTCTATTTGTTGTTTACAAAGTCTGCATTTATCTGTTGTGGTATTGGGATCTTTAATAATATGCTTGCTGAAATACCTGGTGTTTATTGTTTGATCCTGTATTGCAATCATGAATCCTTCTGTCTCACTGTATATATTGCCTTTTCTTAGCCATGTGTTGGATGCGTCTTGATCGATGTGTGGCTGTGTTAGATGATATGGGTGCTTGCCATGAAGTGTTTTCTTTTTCCAATTTGCTTTCTTCGTATCTGTTGATGTTATGTGATCTAAAGGGTTGTAGAAGTGGTTATGAAATTGCAGTGGTGTAGCCGATGTATTTATATGAGTGATTGCCTTGTGTATTTTGCTAGTTTCTGCTCGTTCTAGAAAGAATTTTCTTAAATTGTCTACCTGTCCATAATGTAGGTTTTTTATGTCGATAAATCCCCTTCCTCCTTCCTTTCTGCTTAATGTGAATCTTTCTGTTGCTGAATGTATGTGATGTATTCTATATTTGTGGCATCGTGAGCGTGTAAGTGTATTGAGTGCTTCTAGGTCTGTGTTACTCCATTTCACTACTCCAAATGAGTAGGTCAATATTGGTATGGCATAAGTATTTATAGCTTTTGTCTTGTTTCTTGCTGTCAGTTCTGTTTTCAGTATTTTTGTTAGTCTTTGTCTATATTTTTCTTTTAGTTCTTCTTTAATATTTGTATTATCTATTCCTATTTTTTGCCTGTATCCTAGATATTTATAGGCATCCGTTTCTTCCATCGCTTCTATGCAGTCGCTGTGGTTATCCAATATGTAATCTTCTTGTTTAGTGTGTTTTCCCTTGACTATGCTATTTTTCTTACATTTGTCTGTTCCAAAAGCCATACTTATATCATTGCTGAATCCTTCTGTTATCTTTAGTAATTGGTTGAGTTGTTGATTGGTTGCTGCCAGTAGTTTTAGATCATCCATGTATAGCAAATGTGTGATTTTGTGTGGGTATGTTCCAGTAATATTGTATCCATAATTTGTATTGTTTAGCATGTTGGATAGTGGGTTCAGAGCAAGGCAGAACCAGAAAGGACTTAATGAGTCTCCTTGGTATATTCCACGCTTAATCTGTATTGGCTGTGATGTGATATTATTAGAGTTTGTTTGGATATTAAGTGTGGTTTTCCAGTTTTTCATAACTATGTTTAGGAACTGCATCAATTTAGGATCTACTTTGTATATTTCCAATATCTGTAGTAACCATGAGTGGGGTACACTATCAAAAGCTTTTTGGTAATCAATGTATGCGTAGTGTAGTGACCTTTGTTTAGTTTTAGCTTGATATGTCACCTCTGCATCTATTATCAGTTGCTCTTTACATCCTCGCGCTCCTTTGCAGCAGCCTTTTTGTTCTTCATTTATAATTTTGTTCTGTGTTGTATGTGTCATTAATTTCTGTGTAATGACTGAAGTTAATATTTTGTAGATTGTTGGTAGGCATGTAATGGGGCGATATTTAGCTGGGTTTGCTGTGTCTGCTTGATCTTTAGGTTTCAGATAGGTTATTCCATGTGTAAGTGTATCAGGGAAACTGTATGGGTCTGCAATTTAACTGTTAAATAATTTAGTTAGATGTGAATGTGTTGAGGTGAACTTCTTTAGCCAGAAATTTGCTATTTTATCATTTCCAGGGGCTTTCCAATTGTGCGTAGAATTAATTGCTCGGGTGACTTCATGTTGCAAAATTATCACTTCAGGCATTTGTGGTATCATCTTGTATGAGTCTGTTTCTGCTTGTATCCACCGTGCATGCCTGTTATGTTGTACCGGGTTTGACCATATGTTGCTCCAGAAGTGTTCCATGTCTGTTATGTTTGGTGGATTGTCTATTTTAATGTGTGTGTTATCTATTGTTTGGTAAAATTTCTTTTGGTTTGTGTTGAATGTTTGGTTTTGTTTCCTTCTATTTTCACTTTTTTTGTATCTTCTAAGTCGTTTGGCCAATGCTTGTAACTTCTGCTTCTTTTCATCTAATTGCTCCATTGCTTCTTGTGAGATTTTACCTAACCTTTTTCGTTTTTTGTCTGATATTTCATTTCTTATAAATTGTGTTAGCTGTCCGATGTCTTTTCTCAGTTTTTCTATTCTGATCTGTAGCCTGTGTTGCCATGCTGGTTTTGTGGGTTTCTTCTGTGTGTTGGTTGGTTCTGATCTCTGCCTAGTGTGTATATTTAGTGTAGTGAGTGCTCCTACATAAACCAGTAGTTGTAACTCTTCCATTGTTGTATTTTCATTTATTTTGTTGTGTATGATTGTGTTGATAGTTGTTAGTGTTGTTTCGACTTGTGGGTTATTTGGTGGTCTATGCAAGAATGGTCTAATGTCTGTGTTTGTGTCTTTGTATTCTATATATGTCAGCTGAAATTTCTCTTCTATATCTAACATGTGTGTCACTTCGTGTTCTATTTGTGCTTGTTCTGGTGGCTGTCTTAAGATGTCGTTTTCCTCTGATTGTTTAATTGATGTGTGTTGTTCTTTGTTTGTTTGCTCTGGGATGTTTGAGTCCATTACTGTATTTTCTTCTTCTTCTTCTTCTGATTGCACATTATTTTGTTCTAGTATTTGTTGTACTTGTTGTTTGATGTTTTCTAATTCTGACTGGGGTATCCTGTTATTTTTGATTATTACACGGATCTGATCAGCTAGTCGTTGTTCTGTTAAAAATTTTAATTCTGGGTATCTGGTAATAAATGTTGTGTGTACTTGTGATCTGTATCCAGTTGTGTTGGTTCCTAGGTTTGTTGCTTGGTAATAACAGAACATGAGGTGTCGATTAACTTCATCTGACCATCTCATCCTCTGTCTTTGTTTTCCTTCTAGGGTGGTTGCAGGAAGCATATCCTGCAAAACACCTCTATTTGGATTTAAATCATTTTCCAGTTGGCTAGCAGTGTCGTTACCATTGTGGGCGGGCATAGGGTTCAAGCGTCGTCCCCGACCATGACGGCGCTTGTCCGAGGCTTCTTTAGTTCTGTCCTGAACCAAGTAATCACACTAAAAGGGGGGTTAGCCCTATTAGTGGTTTGTTCTTTTCGTCGCCTTTTACAACTGGCAGAACATACCGGAGGCCTATTCTTTTCCCGGGCCTCCACGGGGGTTATTATTATTATTATTATTATTATTATTATTATTATTATTATTACATATTTTTTAGTCTTCATTTTAACCAAGCATTCACCTTTCAACCATTTGAGGAGTTGCCAGAAACTACAGGTGGTTAAGATTTCATGTAAATTGTAGGCCCCCTTTACCTGGTCGGCAAGTTGCCGATGTGGTGTCCCATAGAAAGACTTTCACAAGGTCACTGAGCCACATGAAATAATAATAATAAAAACAAAATAAAAAAATAATAATGTTGATTGCATTATGAGTATAAAAAACAACAGCCTGATTGGAGTCCAGGAAATGAACACACCTAAGACAATATCTTGCAGCACCTGATGAAGATGACTAGGCAGCCACAAATTATCGTGCATAAGAACGGAATCATCAAACTCATCATATTGTCTAATAAAATTATCAACTGGAGACAGTGAATTTCTCCTTCAAAGGCATTCAAGTATCAGTGCTTGACATGCATACTCTGGGAGATAAAGAAACTTTTATTAAACTTTACAACTTGCAAATAAGTAATCAATTACAGATGAAGTACCTGATCAGGATTACAAATTACTGTAAGACTCAAAAGAGAATAAACAGTTATATTTGACAAATAACAGACAGAATAATCATCAGGGATGTTTCATTCACTGTTGAATTAAAAAGTTCAGACCTTTCCACATTTTATGCCTCCCACCTTATGCATCCCAAGTATGTGCTGCCAGTTACCTACCGTATTTACTCGAATCTAAGCCGCACTCGAATCTAAGCCGCACCTGAAAAATGAGACTCGAAATCAAGGAAAAAAAAATTTCCCGAATCTAAGCCGCACCTGAAATTTGAGACTCGAAATTCAAGGGGAGAGAAAAGTTTTAAGTCGCACCTCCAAATCGAAACAAAGTTCGTCTAATTGTAATATGAGACACAATTTAGGTCGAATGAATGATGATACAGCTGCAGTAGTTTGGTTCGAGTCATAAGGTTAGCAGTTACGGTTTACCAGGTAGCCACTGCTACGCGTCACGCGCTCCGTCCGTATTTATACGGGTACCCTTCCTTTTTCACGTGCTTCGTCTGGTTTGAATTGATTGCTTATTTTTCTTTGATCTGATAAGTGCCGTTCTCTTTGTTATAGGTGTTTACGTCACTCTAAGCTGAAAATGCATTACTGTACTGTGTCATGCATTGTTTGTCGCATTCTGATAGTGCGTGTTTACGGCCTGTCGCCGCTCGCGGCGTGGCTTGCTTTTGTGCGCGCTACCGCCGCTTACAAATAAAAAATAGAGAGGAATCGTTTCATTAGCGAAACATTTGTTGTTACTTACACTACTGCTTTCTTTGATAATGATCAACAAGAACCAAATAATAGACTGCGTATGATAGATGATGATCTGAACGAAATTTTAGCGAAAATTTTTCTCCGTTTGAAAATCTTTGCAGGTGCCTCTTTAGTTCATTACATTCTGCACAAAAATTAGAGTCATCTTAGATTTAAAAATCTAGTCAGTTGCCGTGCTTCATTTCTGACTGTATCACTATCAGGCATAAGAATAATACGAATATAAACATGACATGATATGTATATTCTTCCGCGTTTGCTGTTGTCTCACTCTAGTTTCATAGTTTATTAGGCAGACAGGATTTAAATGAGATAGTAGCAAACACGAAACAATACATGGCAAAATGTTTATATTCGTATTAATCTTATGGCGAAGAGAATACTACATGTGATTCACAATTCATAAAAGCTCCTATTAGCAACCATCTCTTCTCACAGGTACGAAAAAATTCAGAACGTAGAGTTGGCCATATTGACAAACATCCCAAACAGTCTTGCCAGTCGGATTTTCATAGTACATTGAAATGCTGCTACATTCGAAGATCAACAATACAGAATTTGTATTTACTTCGTTGAATAATGTACCAAAATGCAGTGATCGAAACTCTGGGCGGAGGAAAAAGGCTCGTCTTCCACTTTTTTTTTTATTTATTTACTGACGCAGAGATTTTGGTGCCAGTATTTATCTTTGTGCCAACAAAGCATGCCTATGTGGCGCTACATATATTCGACGGCAGAAGTTAGTTGTGGCGGCACCCACCAACATTTTTCAGAACTCCCGCTTGCTTTGCACTCGATTCTAAGCCGCAGGCGGTTTTTTGGATTACAAAAACCGGAAAAAAAGTGCGGCTTAGATTCGAGTAAATACGGTAACAATATCTACTCATCTTCCACTAGGTCATCATTTATGTTATTTCTTATCATCAGAAATCCCGCATATAAATCCATTTTACCATCTTCCGCCACTTCATTTGGTTTTAGTTCCACACAAACAAATTCATAATAGTTGACACAGCACCCCCTGACCTCCATTCCTCCTTGTTCTTCCCTGTGCATGTTTCTCGATGCTCAAGTTTTAGATGGTTTGTTCATTGAAGTCCCATGACCCACAGCAATTAGATCTGACAATACACACTGGTTCTAGACTTTTCAGTTCAACACTTTGGGAATTTACTTTTGAAAATATCGTTCAGTTCTCCGAATAATCTCTGACCCATGTTTACCTCTATATTCCTTTCCCTCTTGACTTGATTGTTAATGTAATTGCTGTACAGTGCAATATTCTTATGATCATGAACTAAAATAATTTAAATTCAGGTTGTGCAGTGGTTAGCAAAGTATGCTTGTGTTCAGGAGGAGAAGAATCTTGTACAGGCATCTAGATTTTAGTGTTCCAAATTTTTTTCTAAATTAATTAAGACAAATGTCAGAATAGTTCCTTTGAAAAGATTAAAGCTGATCTCCAATCCCCTTCATGTATGACTGGAGCTTGTGCTCTATCTGATAAGACCTCATCATCCACAAAACATTAAATCTTAACCTTCCTACCTTGGTTCAATAATATTATTGTCAATCTTCACTGTCTTTATTTCCGTATACTGATTATACATTGTTTTGGCCTTTCCGAGACTTAGCTTTTAACCTCTTGTCAAGCTACAAAGTGACAGTATCAGGGGGAAGCACAGAAGAATCTTTACACATTATCTTAATATGTAGTGATAGCTTTCCTCTGATTGCAACTTGTTCTTAATCACTTTTTATGATTTTAATACTTAAAGCTGTTGATATGTAGTACTCGCTAACACTTCAAATGACAAATGCATATAATACACAAAACAAAGTGCTTCTTTAATGAAATTTATTATTCCCATTTTGCAATGAATATATGTAAAAACACTAACGCAGAGTAAGCATAATGGTCTTGTGATACTACTCACCACCATGGTCCCGGAGTCCATGACAAGAACTTTATCTGAGTCCATGATTGTGTTCAGTCTGTGTGCAATTGTAAGCACAGTGCAGTCTTTGAACTTCTTACGTATCGTCTTCTGTATGAGACTATCAGTTCTAAAAAAAATGAAGAATGTATTTATATATTTTATTATATCTTTAATTTTGCTTTAAGAGCTTGTGATCAAAATGATATTGATGCTAAGGATGTGAAACCTGCTAGAGTATCAGTTGTAGTGTATCAGCTGGTGAAGTTTCTGTATATAAATGAGTGATATATTTGGCAAATTTCATATAAAACACGAATAAAATAATAGATATCACTGGGTCTTCAGATGCCTGCAGAAAATTTTATGATATTCACTGCACATTTGAATATCACATGTAAATATTGTTCTTTTATTTTTAAGACACCATTTCTTAGTTCACACATTGTTTCCTGTGTATCACTACATGAAAGATAACTTTTGGGGTCAGGCTAGTAGCTAAAAACTACACTATCACAAAAACTAACATTACATGCATTGTCTCTACATTATAAAAACAATATCATACATTAATGCCAATGTATTCTATGGACACTCAAATAATTTTAAATAAATGTATTTCTTGTAGGAACATAGGTCTACTGATTTCAAGTATACTATCCAGCCAACTGCTTTATTTATTAATGCAATCCCTAGATCAACCCATCGTAAAGATGGCATGTTGAGTTGTAGACAGGCACAACGAAAAGACTGTTACACACTGAGCTTTTGGCCAAAGCCTGCTTCAGAAAAGAAAGAAAAAACACACACACATTCACACAAGCAAGCACACCTCACCCACACACGACCGCCATCTGTGGACGCTCTGGTCATAGTGCAACTATCTTGTTGAATGAAAGCAGCAGTCCAGAGTGGGTTGGGGTAGAGAGAGGGATGGCAGGGTAAGTGAGCAATGACTAGAAGGTCTCAGGGTGAGGTTGCCGGGAAAAGCCTCAGGACGCTGTAGGGGTGGGGTGGGATTTGGGGGTGGGGGTGGAAGGAGAGTGGAAAAGGAGAGGAACATAGAAGGGGAAAGGACCAGTGGGTGCCTTGGCAGAGAGCAGCACACAATGAGGGTGGGGGATGTGAACTGGGAGGAGCTGATGCGACAAAGGGAATGAAAACTGTTGGGAGAAGGTTTGGGGACAGTAGATTAGCATTGGTTGAGGCTGGGATCATTTCGGTAGCGGAGAATACGTTTTAAGGAAAACTCTCATCTACGTAGTTCACAAACGCTGATGGCGGAGGGGAGAATCCAGATGGCCCAGGCTGTGAAGGCAGCTATTCAAATCAGGCATGTTATGTTCAGCTTCATGTTGTGCCATTGGGTACTCCACTTTGCTGGTGGCCAAAATTCATCCTGGTGGACAGCTGGTTGGTGGTCACACCACTATAAAAAGCTGTGCAATGATTGCACCAGAGCTTGTTTTCACATGTGGCTCAGTCTCTGTGGGGTAGGATAAGCCTTTGCCAGGACTTGAATAGGAGGAGCTGATAGGGGAGGGGGTTGGGCCTTCAACAACGATATGGTCCCCTGTGGGGAGAGGCTGGGGTAGGGAGAGGTACAGAGATCGCTTGTTTGTAGCTGGTTCCTGCAGGTGGTGGGAGGATTGGGAGAGTGTGGGGATACGGCGTGGGAACTCTGTTTACAGACTAGATCCAGGGAACACAGAAAGTCCTTTTCCACGGTTAAGGCGGAAGACAAGTCATTCGGTCGTCAGGGAGAGGATACATCGTACGAGGTTTGACCTGGATGCCGACGCTCGCTCCTTATATAGTTGCCATCTGTTTTTGTCTGCAGTTTTGTCACCTTGAGACTGCGAATGAGTAGACATGACCTCGGTTGCACATCAGCGAACTAATTTAAGCAAGATTGCAGCAAAATAAGCTGATAAATTTGTGCGCCTTAACTGTGAAAAAGGAATTTCTGTGTTCAGCGATGCACATCGCACTGTTATCAACTTCTCCGACAAGGAAATTGATGACGCCACCATCTCAGTTCTCAGTAAGGGACTGAACTTTTCTCCAGCTGCCACAAAAGCTTCCAGTGGCCGAGATTATCAGTGGAGTAGAACAAGCGGTTTGGCACCTTCCTGAAGAGGCAACAGATGAGGTAAGGCTTGCCACTAGTCAGATTTTAGCCGCAGCCAAGCTTCCTAAGTCCAAAGTAAGCAGAGTAGAGAAACAGGCATTGAAATCGTTGCCAAAGGATGAAGAGTTAGTTGTGCTACCAGCCGACAAAGGGAATGCCACAGTTTTCCTCAATGCTACCGATTATCATAAGAAAGTGGCCCTACTATTGGAAGATACCATGTACCAGATTCTTAAATGGGATCCCACAGCAGCACTTAGCAGGAAGACAGGGGAGCTACTGAAGAACCCTGGCCTCCCAGAAGAACTGGTCAAGAACCTACAACCTAGAGCACCAAGGCCACCCCGGTTATACGGTCTACCCGAGGTCCACAAGGATGGGGTCCCGTTGAGACCTATTGTTAATTCTATTAGGTCTCCTACATAACGGTTGGCAAAATACTTAACCAAGTTATTAGCACCTATAGTCGGCAACTGTAGCCATATTAATAACTCAAAAATGTTTGTTGACATCATAAATCAGATGAGGATAGGTCCGACTGACATCATGATCAGCCTAAATGTGGTCTCTTTGTTTACAAAGGTACCGGTGGTAGGTACGTTAAAACTGTTGGCTGCTCATTTCTCTCCTGAAACACTGAAGTTATTTCGACACACTTTTGACGACCACCTATTTTGTGTATGGTGGAAAATACACTCCAGGAAATTGAAATAAGAACACCGTGAATTCATTGTCCCAGGAAGGGGAAACTTTATTGACACATTCCTGGGGTCAGATACATCACATGATCACACTGACAGAACCACAGGCACATAGACACAGGCAACAGAGCATGCACAATGTCGGCACTAGTACAGTGTATATCCACCTTTCGCAGCAATGCAGGCTGCTATTCTCCCATGGAGACGATCGTAGAGATGCTGGATGTAGTCCTGTGGAACGGCTTGCCATGCCATTTCCACCTGGCGCCTCAGTTGGACCAGCGTTCGTGCTGGCCGTGCAGACCGCGTGAGACGACGCTTCATCCAGTCCCAAACATGCTCAATGGGGGACAGATCCGGAGATCTTGCTGGCCAGGGTAGTTGACTTACACCTTCTAGAGCACGTTGGGTGGCACGGGATACATGCGGACGTGCATTGTCCTGTTGGAACAGCAAGTTCCCTTGCCGGTCTAGGAATGGTAGAACGATGGGTTCGATGATGGTTTGGATGTACCGTGCACTATTCAGTGTCCCCTCGACGATCACCAGTGGTGTACGGCCAGTGTAGGAGATCGCTCCCCACACCATGATGCCGGGTGTTGGCCCCGTGTGCCTCGGTCGTATGCAGTCCTGATTGTGGCGCTCACCTGCACGGCGCCAAACACGCATACGACCATCATTGGCACCAAGGCAGAAGCGACTCTCATCGCTGAAGACGACACGTCTCCATTCGTCCCTCCATTCACGCCTGTCGCGACACCACTGGAGGCGGGCTGCACGATGTTGGGGCGTGAGCGGAAGACGGCCTAACGGTGTGCGGGACCGTAGCCCAGCTTCATGGAGACGGTTGCGAATGGTCCTCGCCGATACCCCAGGAGCAACAGTGTCGCTAATTTGCTGGGAAGTGGCGGTGCGGTCCCCTACGGCACTGCGTAGGATCCTACGGTCTTGGCGTGCATCTGTGCGTCGCTGCGGTCCGGTCCCAGGTCGACGGGCACGTGCACCTTCCGCCGACCACTGGCGACAACATCGATGTACTGTGGAGACCTCACGCCCCACGTGTTGAGCAATTCGGCGGTACGTCCACCCGGCCTCCCGCATGCCCACTATACGCCCTCGCTCAAAGTCCGTCAACTGCACATACGGTTCACGTCCATGCTGTCGCGGCATGCTACCAGTGTTAAAGACTGCGATGGAGCTCCGTATGCCACGGCAAACTGGCTGACACTGACGGCGGCGGTGCACAAATGCTGCGCAGCTAGCGCCATTCGACGGCCAACACCGCGGTTTGTGGTGTGTCCGCTGTGCCGTGCGTGTGATCATTGCTTGTACAGCCCTCTCGCAGTGTCCGGAGCAAGTATGGTGGGTCTGACACACCGGTGTCAATGTGTTCTTTTTTCCATTTCCAGGAGTGTATAAGTAGTAGGAGTGGACCCAACATTGAACCCTGTGATACTCCCTTTGTGTTGTCTCCCCAGTCATTAAAATTTTTTATCTTTCTGATATTGTTTGAATTATTCAGCACAACCATTGCATTCTGTTTGTCAAGTATGATTCAAACCCGCTATGTGTCAAAGATGGTGGTGTTACTGCTAGCTGCTTGGTACTACTAGTTGCTTAAAGTTTTGTGGAATGACCTTTTTAATATATTCTCCTGCTTCTTAAACTCACACAGTGATGCTGCTAAATTTAGAAAGTGGTTGTTAAAAGTACTTGCAACATGTGAATTATCAGTCACAACATTGTTATTTAGTTTAATTGTTATACCTTTTACATTGACTGGCTGACCTGTCATCCATTTGACAATATCACTTACATTTTTAATTTTTTTATTTGTATAGTTTACTTCTGTCAGGACGTGCATACCTTTTTGACATTTTAATGGCTTTGCTTAAAATGGAACAGTATTTCCTGTAGTGTGCTAGTAATGCTGGATCTTGACTTATCTTCCTGTATATAAATTTCTCTCTTCCTCTTCCATGAGATTTTAATTCCCTTAGTTATCCACGCTTACCCTTTTTTTAGTGGATCTTCTAGATAATTTATTTGGAAATCAACTTTCAAATTTGGTAGGGAATAAACTGAATTTGACCTTAGCATCTTTTTCTATACTTACTGTTGTAACCTAATAACACATGAAACCCAATAAATGTAATACAAATATGGCTTTATTCAGAAACCTCCGAAAAAAGAAAAGAATCACATAGAAGGTGCAACATCAGCAATACACAGAACAACTGATGTGAGCGGTACAAACTAAAAGAACATAGTGAATGTGAGTCACTGCTGCTCCACGTGTATATAGGTGCGAGTCACCTGTAGATGGTATGGCAGAGACAGTGCCGTGTGTAAGCTTCCTATAGGTGACCTCTAGTGGTTGGCCCACGCTGATTAAGTTGGCAGTTGATGTAAGTATACATGCATGGTTGTGGACAATAGTGGCCAGTATCCACCTGGGCTGGTGACTAAACTTCCATGCCCAAACCAGCGATCCCAGCCTGAAGTGGCCAGACGATATGGCAGTTGTAGTGCAGGCCACAGCAGATGGAAGAGTTTGCTTGGCTACCAACCATGGAGCCAGGCTCTGCTCCCCCATAAGTGTGAAGTGATGTTGTTGTTGTTGTTGTGGTCTTCAGTCCTGAGACTGGTTTGATGCAGCTCTCTATGCTACTCTATCCTGTGCAAGCTTCTTCATCTCCAAGTACCTACTGCAGCCTACATCCTTCTGAATCTGCTTAGTATATTCATCTCGTGGTCTCCCTCTATGATTTTTACCCTCCACACTGCCCTCCAATACCAAATTTGTGATCCCTTGATGCCTCAGAACATGTCCTACCAACCGGTCCCTTCTTCTAGTCAAGTTGTGCCACAAGCTCCTCTTCTCCCCAATTCTTTTCAATACCTCCTCATTAGTTACGTGATCTACCCATCTAATCTTCAGCATTCTTCTATAGCACCACATTTCGAAAGCTTTTATTCTCTTCTTGTCTAAACTATTTATCATCCATGTTTCACTTCCATACATGGCTACACTCCATACAAATATTTTCAGAAACGACTTCCTGATATTTAAATCTATACTCGATATTAACAAATTTTTCTTCTTCTGAAACGCTTTCTTTGCCATTGCCAATCTACATTTTATACACTCTCTACTTCGACCATCATCAGTTATTTTGCTCACCAAATAGCAAAACTCCTTTACTACTTTAAGTGTCTCATTTCCTAATCTAATTCCATCAGCATCACCTGACTTAATTCGAGTACATTCCATTATCCTTGTTTTGCTTTTGTTGATGTTCATCTTATATCCTCCTTTCAAGGCACTGTCCATTCCGTTCAACTGCTCTCCCAAGTCCTTTGCTGTCTGTGACAGAATTACAATGTCATCGGCAAACCTTAAAGTTTTTATTTCTTCTCCATGGATTTTAATACCTACTCCGAATTTTTCTTTTGTTTCCTTCACTGCTTGCTCAATATACAGATTGAATAACATTGGGGATAGGCTACAACGCTGTCTCACTCTCTTCCCAATCACTGCTTCCCTTTCATGTCCCTCGACTCTTATAACAGCCATCTGGTTTCTGTACAAATTGTAAATGGCCTTTCGCTCCCTGTGTTTTTCCCCTGCCACCTTCGGAATTTGAAAGAGAGTATTCCAGTCAACATTGTCAAAAGCTTTCTCTAAGTCTACAAATGCTAGAAATGTAGTTTTGTCTTTCCTTAGTCTATTTTCTAAGACAAGTCGTAGGGTCAGTATTGCCTCATGTGTTCCCATATTTCTACGGAATCCAAACTGATCTTCCCCTAGGTTGGCTTCTACCAGTTTTTCCATTTGTCTGTAAAGAATTCGGGTTAGTATTTTGCAGCCGTGACTTATTAAACTGATAGTTCAGTAATTTTCACATCTGTCAGCACCTGCTTTCTTTGGGATTGGAATTATTATATTCTTCTTGAAGTCTGAAGGAATTTCGCCTGTCTCATACATATTGCTCACCAGATGGTAGAGTTTTGTCAGGACTGGCTCTCCCAAGGCTGTCAGTTGTTCTAATGGAATGTTGTCTACTCCGGGGGCCTTGTTTCGACTCTTTCAGTGCTCTGTCAAACTCTTCATGCAGCATCATATCTCCCATTTCATCTTCATCTACATCTTCTTACATTTCCACAATATTTTCCTCAAGTACCTCGCCCTTGTATAGACCCTCTATATACTCCTTCCACCTTTCTGCTTTCCCTTCTTTGCTTAGAACTGGGTTCCCATCAGAGCTCTTGATATTCATGCACGTGGTTCTCCTTTCTCCAAGGCCTCTTTAATTTTCCTGTAGGCAGTATCTATCTTACCCCTCGTGAGATAAGCCTCTACATCCTTAAATTTGTCCTCTAGCCATCCCTGCTTAGCCATTTTGCACTTCCTGTCGATATCATTTTCGAGACGTTTGTATTCCTTTTTGCCTGCTTCATTTACTGCATTTTTATATTTTCTCCTTTCATCAATTAACTTCAATATTTCTTCTGTTACCCAAGGGTTTCTACTAGCCCTCATCTTTTTACTGATTTGATCCTCTGCTGCCTTCACTATTTCATCCCTCAAAGCTACCCATTCTTCTTCTACTGTATTTCTTTGCCCCATTCCTGTCAATTGTTCCCTTATGCTCTCCCTGAAACTCTGTACAATCTCTGCTTTAGTCAGTTTATCCAGGTCCCATCTCCTTAAATTCCCACCTTTTTGCAGTTTCTTCAGTTTTAATCTACAGGTCATAACCAATAGATTGTGGTCATAGTCCACATCTGCCCCTGGAAATGTCTTACAATTTAAAACCTGGTTTCTAAATCTCTGTCTTAGCATTATATAACCATTCTGATACCTTTTAGTATCTCCAGGGTTCTTCCACGTATACAACCTTCTTTTATGATTCTTGAACCAAGTGTTAGCTATGATTAAGTTATGTTCTGCACAAAATTCTACCAGACGGCTTCCTCTTTCATTTCTTAGCAGCAAGTGATAGGTGCTCAGAGAACAGGAAAGGACATCATTCAGTGAAGAATACACAGCAATCTTTTTCATTAGGGACTTGAACGCGATTTGATTGAGAGTCGAATGATAGAGCCATAACATAACGAATGCAGTCATGGGAGCAAAACATGTGAAAGGTGTGAGAAATCAAGTAGGGCCGATTGTCAGAGACCAAGCTACAAAGTAAACCATCAACAGAAAAAAACCTCTGAAACTTACGAATTGTAACCTCAGCCAACCTTGGTGCACACTGGAGAATGTAAGGAAACTGGAAAAATGCATCCACAATGAAGAGCCAATAGGAATTGAAGAAGGGACCCACAAGGTCTACATGAGTGTGTTCCCATGGCTGGTGTGGAGTGGGCTAGGGGGACAGAGATGTCCTGGGAACTGCCTCTTGTCAGGCACTTTGCTTACAAGCTGCAACAATATAGACAATCCTGCCATCAATCACTGGCCAAAAAACATGTCTCCTAGCTAAAAGGTTAGTGCATGAAACTCCCCAATGGAGATGTGGTGTGGCATACAACGAAGCCCGTCCCGTGGGTCCTTGAACACCAAATAAACAATAGCAGGTCGAAAAAACTGATATTTCATGAGGTACACCATAAACCTACAAACTGTAAGACAGAAAACAAAGTGCGCAAATTTTTCAAGTGATGGGCTGAGGAGGAGCCCGTGACAACAATATCATCCAGATAATTAATGCAATCCAGATCAGGAATAGTCAATTGTTCTAAAAATTGTTGGAAAATAGCAGGGGTGCTAGCCACACGTAAAGGAATGTGCAAATGTCGGTAGAGATCAAAAAGAGTATTCAAAACCAGAACTCGCTGATACTCTTCATCCAGGGGAACCTGAAGATACGCTTAAGACAAATCAGTTTTAGAAAATTACCAGCCACCCAATATTTTTGCCAACAGTTCCTCCTGGTGTGGGACAGGGTATATATCCACAATTGACTGCGCATTGACAGAGTGTTGAATTCACCATAGAGGTGAAAATTCCCCAATGGCTTCCAAATTACAACCAGTGGAGATGACCATTCACCAGCCATAACAGGTTCCCGAGCCATGGATTTCAAAGAAATATGAGGAGGAAAAGTTGTAGCACATCCTATACCTTCTGAAAACAAATCTGAAAACTCCTCAGGCAGTGTTTCCAATTGAGAATATGGTACTTGATTGGACACAAGGTGAACTGCATTGGTGATAGAAAATTCAAATACCTGAAATGTGTGCATTCTGAACAAGTTTTCAACACTGGCATCAGCAACCACCAAAAAAGTAATGGAATGAACCACTGATTTGCAAGAGGCATATGCTGTAATTTTCCCAACAGCTCGAGGTTCTGTTTGTGATACCTGACCAGCTTCCACATGATCAGTGTCAGTGGTGGCCAGCATGAACTCACATAGGTTTGAGAATTCAGTGATGTCACTGCAGCCCCTGTGTTGTAACAGAAGCAGTTGGTGAAAAAGGCTTAATTCGATAAACGACTTGGGAGAAGTCAGAAGCATTGGAGTCACACAGTTTACGTCCATATCCTGAGCAACTTTCGGCAAATGACACACGGAGGCAATGTGGCCTTTCTTCTGGCAAGCGTACAAATAGCACAATCCTTAGATCGTGCTGTACCTACATGCTGGACGAAACAGAAAGGACAAGATGGGAAGAGAAAATGCTGATGCCGGTGTTGGGGTGGTCACAGCTGCTCGAGCCAGCCTCGGTCTGCTCAACGCTGGGCCCGCGAGTTTACCGCTGCAACTGCCACTTTGTTGTGCAAGCTATTTGTTGTCCTAGTGGACACATCTTGTGACAGTACTGCCACATTGCCCCACACTTCAATTTGGTCACCTGCTGTCCAAGAAACTTCAAAAGATTGTACTATTTGCAAAACTCCTGCCAACTGGGTGTTTTCACAGAGTAAAGGCTTTTGGCACACTTCTTGAACGGAGATTAACAGATAATTGTGTCATGCACCATAGAGTTGGCATAAGAGTCTTTATGGGCATCAGTAATGAGTTGACACAGCTAAGGCCTTGAAGTTCATCTGACCGGGCCCTGTAGGACTGGTTTGGTTTCTTGCAGCATTGGTGGAACTCAACTTGCGCCACTGTGACATGCGTTCACTTACGATGGTAGCTGGTCAGTAAACTCCACATGCAATCAAAAATAAGAGCTTTCAGTTCTTGTAAAGGGGAAATTTGACACACTTAATGATACACTGTAAATGTAATACACAAGAGGAATAAGGCTTTGCACAAATTTGAATCTATCACACCAAAAAATGCTGTCTGAGTCTTTTTTCATAAGCTGCCCGATCCTCAGCTGAATCGTCATACGGAGGAAAAGTGGGTGGATAGACCAGTGGAACAGTACTCCATCTCTCAGTAGCCAACAAACTGGTCACTACCAAAGTAAGTGTTCAATCAGGGCCAGCAGGGCCGTCCATAACGACTAAACCTGATGAAACCACACTTACAGACGGTACACACGGAATCTGTTCCAAACTCATCACCAGTCATGTAGTAACCAAGTAATATATGAAACCGACCCAAGTAACACAAATATGGCTTTATTCATTATCCTCTGAACAATAATGGAAAAACCCACTTGTAACTACTCCACACATAAGTAGACAAAAGAATCATAAAGAAGGTGCAACATAAATGATACACAGAACAATTGATGTGAGTGGCACAGACTAAAAGAACATAATGAGGGTGAGTCAACGCTGCTCGTATACAGGCATGATTCACCAATAGATGGCATGGTGGAGACCATGCCATGGGAATATTTCCTACAAGTGGCCTCAAGTATCTGGCTTCTGCTGGTTCAGTTGGTGGTTGAGTTAAGTACACATGTGCAGCGACACTGCACTCATACTCACATGCAACAATAGCACGATACGGAATATACCTTATCCCACACCACCCCTTTTAACTTACCTTTGAACATTATATCCTGTTCTCTTTGTATGAACACGCCGAAAGGTAGCGAGGTGCCATATTGTTTATTTCCATGACGTGAGAATCATGATAAGTAGTTCATTAGCAATTGGGTAGTCATTAATTATTTCAGCCTGGGCACTATCTACAAAAATGCTATCAATCAGTGTCCTACTATCTTGCTGTACATGGAAAACAGACTACTGAAATTAAATTGAAACAGTCAATAATTTTTCCTACCTGTATCTTTTAAGAAATTTACCTTGAAATATCCACAAACAATTAATTTTTCTACTTGCCTGACAGGTAGCTCAATAAAGCTTCTCATATATTTTTCATAAATACCTGAAAGTTTCCTGTAGGGGGTCTGTAGACTGTTACAATCATTAGAGAAGTATTCTGCAGTAACAACTTGCAAGCACATGCTTCTAGACTCTGATTAACACAAAAACTATTTGTTTCAGTACTTTTGACTTTGTGTCCAACTTTTACATAAGTAGCAACTCCTCGTTTTTCCATATTAACTGTACACAAAAATGATGCAGGTCTGTAATCCCTGATAGTTAACTTCTCCTTTCCTGTGGTTATATGGTTTTATGGTGTTCAGAGAGGCACAGAACATCTATCACTCCAGAATTTTTCACATCATCTGGCATATAAGATGCCTTATTTTTTAATCCTCTAGTGTTCTGATGAAACAAATTATTATTATAATTATTATCTGGAAACTGTTACATATATTAGGGTGCTGTTCTGTTCTAATTTCTTTCAATATTGGCTATCTTTAATCTGATTCTAAACTAAAAATATGCCCCTTTGATTCCAATAATCGCAGGGATTTTGTCTTGTGTGCTTGTAGCCCCCCTTAAACTTACTGCGAGATGCATAGCTAATCTCTCCTTCCCCCTCCTATTGAGGCACAAGCCATGATTTGTGTGTCTCCATCTCCTGATTGCAGCAACTGGCATGACATAGATATGAGACTTTGTTTCAGAAATTTGTGCAGCCCTTCATTAACATGCCTAACAGCCATGTCAACCCACGGCGGGTCAAGTCGCTGCAAAACCTCCACAAACCATACATGAGTGTGTGATATTGTTGCTCTTATTCCCTCCAGGTCAACTTTATGCTATATTCTAAGTTGCTAGCCAGGCTGTTTCTTGCTCTTCCTACTATAAGTACCTTATCCTCTCCATCAAGATCTCTGCACAAGGTCGCTATGCTCTCTGTCACCTGGATTAGCTTGGCACTAGGTTTCAGGATGCTTGTGACCTTGTTTTCCCTGTACTAGTAGACCTACACCTCTCTGCTGACTGCTCCCTATGTAACACCACAGCTCTTATGCTGTATGGATTTATTTATTTATTTATTTATTTTTTGCTTTATTTAATGTTACATTGTTGATCGTCTGTAAATGTGTTTGAATCGATAACATAAAATTGTGTACTCTTTTCTTTGTCAAGCCTTTGATGTCGTGATTTGATTCTATGCAAAGTAGTGTATCTGTAATTTAAAATTCTTTGTCCCATTTGGAGGGAACAAAACTTACTGTATATAATTGTAATTTTGTATGAATAATTTTTTTGTAGAGGTGTCAATATGTGAAAATGTTCTGTCTTATTTAATGTATTTGATTGCTGTTATGTAAACTGCTGATCCTCACTTAGGGCTCTTAGTATTCTGTGTATAAGAGGTGTAGTGGTTCCCCTCGGGAACGGAACTGTGTAGCGCGCACAAAATGTGGTTGGCCTAGGTGGAAAAGGTGGAACAAGAGTCAGTCGGGGACGAGCCAGCAGTCAGAGATGAGCTACGAGTCCGTGCACTGCTGTGTAAAAGTTGCATAGTGCTGGTTTCGAGAGAGGCTTTTCTGTTATTTTCCAATGCCTCGGATGGATGGATAAATAGCTGGGCTATTCTGGAATTTGTATCTATCATCGCCACCAAGAAATGACAGAGTCCAGCAATTCTGCCTGCAATTCCATCTACCAACATGCAGTTGCCACCACATTGCGCAATCACTGTAACATAATATTATAATGATGTACAGTGAAGGATCAGCTTAATGGATGTGTTATTGTGCTGAAATATAAGGTAATTTATATCTGAATTTATGTACCTACCTTGACTTTTCTCCTCATCATAACACCTCTCAGGGTCCTCTCCGTTTGAACTAAAGTGATTACCGAGTGTCCTTACTGAAAGTACATTAAAACCCAGTTTTCTAATTGATGCCCTTTGAACATAGTAAAGAGAAAGTTAAAGTTAATGTGGCAAGAGAGTGAGTTAAAGTTAATGATGCTTGCTCAAAATAAATTTCCTATTAAAACTGCTATATAAAGCGCTGTTGCTAACTTCTAAATTAAAATTTCTCAAGACTGAGGCTTATAACGTTTTGCTTAGTAAATGATCACATTACTACCTGTTGTTAATCGTAGAAAGTGAGTCAGTATCTTACAGTAATATTAATTTTATGTTTCATGGTAGTAAAAGTGGAAAATTGCATAGTAGGAAATTATATACTCATGATTACTAAGTGTTTGTCTCTCTTGTGTGCATATTAACAGTATAAAGACCACTCAGTTTGTGTAAGCCCTGAAAATGATAGTGTTTTTCTGTACGTGTTATAATTTTGCAAATAGTTTTTTTGTGCTGCTCCAGTTGTTAGCTTCAATCTTAAAACATGTGTGTGTCAGAGTTCATTGCACTCGCGTGTGGCCAAGTCTAGGTTGTGTTTGTCCGTTATAGTTACTTATACCTACTTTCTTAAACGAGAATGTTAATCATTCTCTTGCCTAGTTAGGCTGGCAGCCGTTTTCTTTATCCGTTGAACAGTGCAGATAGGCAAAATTTTGTTTGGTACTGTTCAAATATTTACGTAATTCTGACTTTCATTTCCGGTAAGCCATTTCCGTTAGGTACAACACGGTCAACTTAACAAAAATCCTCCTGGAGGGTAACACTGCTCTGTTGCTTTATACCATAATTGCTATGACAAAATAGTTTTATTTCAAAGCCTGTTTCCAGCTTTAAGGTTATGGTACAATAGTAGCAGACAGGAGTGTTATACCTATTAGCAAGACTCATTTCTTTCTATGTGACTTTTCTACTGATAAAGTCTTAAAGTCATTCTTATGAATCTGGTGCACTCTACTTAGTTTAAAAACTGGTTGAGGCTCTTCTCTGACTTCAGATAACAAGTCAAAGTGATTGCTAACCAGTATTTCAAATGCAATTTCTGAGGTTTTCTCCTTTTTCCTATTACTTATCAACTTCTCCCAGTTTCCATTGTTTCTTTCCCCCTTCAATCTATCTAATTCGAAATATGACATTTCTAATTCTGCCTGAAGAGCATAAATCTTTCTTCTCTGTTCCACAATTTTCTTGTCTCAGCTATGTAATCTACAAGTCCATGAAAGAGCCTCATCTGACACTTTTTTGGCTTCCCTGCTGCATTCTCCCCAGGGAAACACCAACCACAATCCTGACATGTTTCTCCCATGTCAATTAACTTACAACAATATTCACATTTGCCAGTAAGTGAAAGATTATATTTTGTTTTAAGTCATGCAGCTAACTTCTGGGCATCAAGCAGGTGTAAAAAAACATGACAGATGTTCATTGAATGTAGGTGGTAGAAGACACAAAGTGAATGAAAACTAAAAAGCACAATATTTTCTAACAACAATCTTTAACCAACTCTGTCAGGATTATGTAAAGCACTTTAATTAATCCAAAATAACATATAATAAGCATATGGTGGACAGATGTTAACACTAGCTTGTAAACATACCACTGATATTCACTGAATGTAGATTTTAAGCCACGGAAGTCAGGAAATGAATGAAAACTAAAAAAAGCATGATATTTAAAACAACAGTATTAAACAGACTCTATCTGGAAACTTGGGGAAGCACTGTAATCTATCCAAAACAATTCATAACACTCCACCACTGCTGTTGTTTATGTCTGAGTGCTTGAGTGTGACTACCACCGCTAACTGCCAACCAATGGACGTCAGCAAAAGACAATAAATTCGCTAGCTTACAGAACTTGAAATTTCTGCATCCATAAAAGGAGAGAGAGAGGTTGTGGGGCACAGAGAGTTAAAAGAATAAAGTAAGGACATCAGTCAGGACTTGGACCAAGGCAAGACAGTATGACAGGGCAAGAGGATCACTCGTATCAATACGGATTGTTCTTATTAAATTAGCATGCAAATATAGCAGTTATACATACTGTGGGTCAACATTTGCAGTAGCTTCATCAAGTACTAGAACTTTGTTGTTTCTGAGAATAGCTCGTGCAAGACAAATCAGTTGCCTCTGTCCAGCACTAAAATTGCTGCCACCTTCATTGACGTGATACTCAAGGGTGTCAACAGCGTCTTTCAGTTCCACCTGAAATATGTTTAATGTTAAAGTGCAAAAATGATCATTTATGAGGGACAGTGCAAATAAATCAAAAATTCATGCAGGATCATACATGAATTTTATGTTTAATTTTATTACTGAAGTTGGAAATTTTTTGTTATATGAACTTGGAGAAATCCTATTTCATCTGTTCATTACACTCTGTTGTAAGTGAAAGGGCAACATTTGGTCACCAAAAATGTTAAAGTAAACATTCTGGTACATATTCACACTAACTTGATTCATGGTAAAAAGCACTCCCACCTCTGGCCTGACCAACAAGCTCCACACACTGCGGGCTACGTGCTTCACTGAACTCTCAGTACACTTGATGTTACTTAGTTAGTTAGGTAGACTGCAATGATGAGGAATGAGATTTTACATTCACACTGCAAATTAATTTGTGCATACAGTTACATTCGGAACATTTCTAAGTTTTTTGAAATTTTTTTAATTACAAAAAGAAAAAAAAGATATACAAATGTGTATTAGTAACTTCTACCCACCACGTTCTACACATTACAGTAACAGAAATTCTTCTACAGGATAAAAGTTGTCAAGGAGAAACTTTCCCAGTTGGTTTTAAAATTTTACTTTGCTGTCTGTTACACATTATATCAATGGGTAGCCGATCAAAAATTTTTGTTAAAACATTTTGGACCACTTTTTGTGGAGTAATGGATGACTTTTTTGTTCTGGTATTGTAATTATGTATATTATTGTTCCTTTTGAACTACTTGGATTATTCACAACAAACTTCATGAGGGAATAAATATACTGTGAAGCAGTACTCACAATCCTCAACTCCAAAAGATGTCTACAAGGTGATCATGGGTGAGCACCACATATTATTCTTACAGCATTTTTTTCTGTAATGAAGACTGTCTTTCTTAAAGATGAGCTACAGCAGAACATTATTCCACATGGTATTACTGAATGAAAATATGCAAATATGTCAACTTACTGATTTGTCTCTCCCCCACTGTCCCACATCATTTGAACTGAGGCAAAACTGTGACTTATCAGACTGTTCAACATGCTTGCAGCCAGTTATGGCCCAGTTTCTGTGTGTCGCTTTGTGTGTCACTGTGAACAGGGACCTTCTGCCAGATACCTGACTCCATCTGACCATTGCATGCAGTCCCCTTCACAGTGTTGACTCAGAAAGTGGCTGAGATGAAACTTCTAATGTACCAGACAGAGATTCGATTTGTTTACCAGTCAATACACTCTCATAGTTCAGTAGCTGATCATGTATTATTAATACCAAAGTCTCAATAGTTTATGGTCAGTGGTTTATTAATTTGCATCAGGTATTGTAATGAAGTAGTTACCTTGGTAAATTTATGAAACACTAAAATTGTGGATTTTGTATTCTGTAAGCAACTGATAAAACACACTGAAGGTTCACTTTTGACTTTAAAAACATGTATTAAACTTATGTATGCATGGAATTAGAATGTATTTTATTTATAAATTAAAAATCTTGTTGTTGTGGTTCTCATTCTGAAGACTGGTTCGATGCAGCTCTCAATTCTACTCTATGCTGTGCAAGACTCTTCTTCTCTGAATAACTACTGCAACCTACATCCTTCTGAATCTGCTTACTGTATTCATCTATTGGTCTCCCTCTAAGATTCCCCCCACCCCCTCCCCTAGACACACTTCCCTCGAGTAGTAAATTGGTGATCCATTGATGTCTCAGAATGTGTCCTATCAACAGATCCCTTCTTTTTGTCAAGTTACAAACTTCTTTTCCTCCCAGTTCTATTCAGTACCTCTTTGTTAGTTACACAATCTACCCATCTATCCTTCAGTATTTTTCTGTAGTACCACATTTCAAAAGCTTCTATTTTCTTTTTGTCTAAAATATTTATCATCCAAGTTTCACTTCCATACATGGCTACACTCCATACAAATATCCCCAGAAAAGAGTTCATAACACTTCAATCTGTATTCTGTGTTAACAAATTTAGCTTATTTGGAAATCCTCTTCTTGCCACTACCCATCTATCTTTTAGATCCTCTCTACTTCTGCCGTCATAATTTATTTTGCTCTCCAAATAGTAAAATTCTTCTGCTACTTTAAGTGTCTTGTTTTCTAATACACTCCTGGAAATTGAAATAAGAACACCGTGAATTCATTGACACATTCCTGGGGTCAGATACGTCACATGATCACACTGACAGAACCACAGGCACATAGACACAGGCAACAGAGCATGCACAATGTCGGCACTAGTACAGTGTATATCCACCTTTCGCAGCAATGCAGGCTGCTATTCTCCCATGGAGACGATCGTAGAGATGCTGGATGTAGTCCTGTGGAACGGCTTGCCATGCCATTTCCACCTGGCGCCTCAGTTGGACCAGCGTTCGTGCTGGACGTGCAGACCGCGTGAGACGACGCTTCATCCAGTCCCAAACATGCTCAATGGGGGACAGATCCGGAGATCTTGCTGGCCAGGGTAGTTGACTTACACCTTCTAGAGCACGTTGGGTGGCACGGGATACATGCGGACGTGCATTGTCCTGTTGGAACAGCAAGTTCCCTTGCCGGTCTAGGAATGGTAGAACGATGGGTTCGATGACGGTTTGGATGTACCGTGCACTATTCAGTGTCCCCTCGACGATCACCAGTGGTGTACGGCCAGTGTAGGAGATCGCTCCCCACACCATGATGCCGGGTGTTGGCCCTGTGTGCCTCGGTCGTATGCAGTCCTGATTGTGGCGCTCACCTGCACGGCGCCAAACACGCATACGACCATCATTGGCACCAAGGCAGAAGCGACTCTCATCGCTGAAGACGACACGTCTCCATTCGTCCCTCCATTCACGCCTGTCGCGACACCACTGGAGGCGGGCTGCACGATGTTGGGGCGTGAGCGGAAGACGGCCTAACGGTGTGCGGGACCGTAGCCCAGCTTCATGGAGACGGTTGCGAATGGTCCTCGCTGATACCCCAGGAGCAACAGTGTCCCTAATTTGCTGGGAAGTGGCGGTGCGGTCCCCTACGGCACTGCGTAGGATCCTACGGTCTTGGCGTGCATCCGTGCGTCGCTGCGGTCCGGTCCCAGGTCGACGGGCACGTGCACCTTCCCCCGACCACTGGCGACAACATCGATGTACTGTGGAGACCTCACGCCCCACGTGTTGAGCAATTCGGCGGTACGTCCAGCCGGCCTCCCGCATGCCCACCATATGCCCTCGCTCAAAGTCCGTCAACTGCACATACAGTTCACGTCCACGCTGTCGCGGCATGCTACCAGTGTTAAAGACTGCGATGGAGCTCCGTATGCCACGGCAAACTGGCTGACACTGACGGCGGCGGTGCACAAATGCTGCGCAGCTAGCGCCATTCGACGGCCAACACCGCGGTTTGTGGTGTGTCCGCTGTGCCGTGCGTGTGATCATTGCTTGTACAGCCCTCTCGCAGTGTCCGGAGCAAGTATGGTGGGTCTGACACACCGGTGTCAATGTGTTCTTTTTTCCATTTCCAGGAGTGTATAATTCCCTCTGCATCACATGATTTAATTCTACTAAATTCCATTGTTTTTATTTTTATTTTGTTGATATTCATCTTATATCCTCCTTTGAAGAAGCTGTCAATTCTATTCAACTTCCCTTCCAAGTCCTTTGTTGTCTCTGACAGAATTACAATGTCACTGGCAAACCTCAAAGCTTTTATTTCTTTTCCCTTGACTTTCATTCCTACTCCTAATTTTTCTTTGGTTTTCTTTACTGTGTGCTCAATGTACAGATTGAATAACATTTGGGGCAGGCTACAACCCTGTCTCCCTCCTTCTCAACCACTGCTTCCCTTTCGCACCCCTTGACTCTTTTAGCTGCTATCAGTTTTGGTACAATTTGTAAGTAGCCTTTCACTCCCTGTATTTTACCCATGCTACCTTCAGAATTTCAAGAAAAGTATTCCAGTCAACATTGTCAAAAGATTTTTCCAGGTCTACAAATGCTATTAACAAAAGTTTGCCTTTCCTTAACGTATCTTCTAAGAGAAGTCATAGAGTCAGTATTGCCTCCAGAATCCAAACTGATCTTCCCTGATAATGGCTTCTAGCAATTTTTCCATTCTTCTGGGAAGAATTTTTGTTAGTATTTTGCAACTGTGACTTATTAAACTGATAGTTCAGTAATATTCATATCTCTTACAACATGCTTTCTTTGGAATTAGAATTACTACATTATTATTGAAGTCAGAGGGTATTTCACCTGTCTCATATATCTTGCGTACCATGTGGAACAGTTTTTGCATGGCTAGCTCCTCCAAAGGCTATCAGTAGTTCTGACAAAATGTCTTCTACTCCAGGGGCCTTGTTCCATCTTACATATTTCAGTGTTCTCTCAAATTCTTTTCACAGTATTGTATCTCCCAACTCACTTCATTTACATTCTCTTCGCTTCCTACACTATTGCCTTCAAGTTCATCTGCCTTTTATAGACCCTTTATATACTCTTTCCACCTTTCAGCTTTCCCTTCTTTGTTTAGTTCTGGTTTTCATCTGAGTTCCTGATACTCATACGGTTGCTTCTCTTTTCCCTAGAGGCCTCTCTAATTTTCCTGTAGACAATATCTATCTTTCCCTGAGTCATATGTGCTTCTAAACCCTTGCAGTAGTCATCTAGCCATTCGTGCTTGGCCATTTTGCAGTTCCTGACAATCTCATTTCTAAATGTTTGTATTCCATTTCATCTGCTTCATTTGCTGCATTTTTTTACATTTACTACTTTCATCAATTAGATTTAATATGTCTTCTGATATCCAAGGGTTTCTAGTACGATTTATCTTTTTACCTATTTGATCCTCTGCTGCCTTCACTATTTCATCTCTCAAAGTTTCCAGTTTGCCTTCTAATGTATTAATTTCCAATGTTCCAGCAATTGTTGTCTAATCCTGCCCCCCAAACTCTCAACAATCTTTGGTTCCCTCAACTTCAACAAGTCCAACCTCCTTAATTTCCTACCTTTTGCAGTTTCTTCAGATTTAATTTTCAGTTCATAACCAATAAAACATGGTCAGAGTCCACATCTGCCTCTGGAAATGCCTTACAATTTAAAAGCTAGTTCTGAAAACTCTATCTTACCATTATATAATCAGTCTGCAGCCTTCTGGTATCTCCAGGTCTCTTTCATTTATACAGTCTTATTTCATGATTTTAATCCAAATGTTAGTGATGATTAAATTATGTTCTGTGCAAAATTCTACCAGGCAGCTTCCTATTTCATTCTTTTCACCCAGTCAACATTGATCTACTATTTTCCAATTCTCTTCCTTTTCTTACTATAAATTTCCAGTCCTCCATCACAATTAAATTCATATGTCCCTTAACTGTCTGAATAATTTCTTTTATCTCATTACACAATTCGTCAATCTCTTCATCATCTGTGCAACTAGTTGACATACAAACTTGTACTACTGTGGTGGGTGTGCGCTTCATGTCTATATTGGCTACGATAATGTTTTCATTATGCTGATAATAGTAGCTTAAACACATTCCTATTTTCTAAATCTTTATCAAACCTACTTCCATATAACCCCTTTTTTATTTTGTATTTATAAATCTGTATTCACCTGATCAGAAGCCCTCTTTCTCCTATTACCAAACTTCTCTAATTTCCACTACATCTTAACATCAACCCATCTATTTCCTTTTTAAATTTTTTAATCGATTAAAGGATCTATTAATATACAGTCTTTAAGAAAGAAGTTGGGAGAATTGCAGTACTGGTTAGAAACTTCCACTTTACACTTAGTGTAAACGAGCACTGGCTATATTCATCAGAAATTGACCTCAATATTCCATTTGGTTACTCCTTAGCTAGTAGTTACTGCAGATCAACAATTGGACATGGGTGTGTTGCAATATATATTAAGAATGGACTAAATTTACAATACTTTACTATTGATGTCACAGACCTGTGTATAGACACCACCTTTGAGGCTGTAGTTGTACATATACCTAAACATAATATTATTGTTGCATCTGTATATTGCACACCATCTTCTAGTGAATATGAATTTATAGTAAATTTAATAAACTGTTAGTCTTACTAACTTAAGCCTAAATATAAATACTAAAGAATCTTAATTTTTGGTGATATTAATATGGATATCAGGGTACAGAGTCATATCATATTGGAATTCTTGGATAGCCTAAGAGCTTTTGATTGCTATTGTCTAAATGATAAGCCTACAAGATATAATACATGCTTAGACAATATAATAAGTAATATCCATGAAAATAATGTTGAAATTGGAGTAGTCAAGTTAGGCCTAGCTGTCCATGATGGCCTATGGATTACAGTCCCAGTCAGCATTCCAGATGAACAACACAAAACTGTTAGACCTATGAATGAATGCAACATAAGAGAGTTTAGAACTAGATTAAGGTCAGTTAACCGGAATGACGTCTTATCCAAAGATATGTGTGTGAATAACACAAGCAAATTATTTATAGAGGAAATTGCAAGAATATTTGATGAGTGTTGTCCCAGATTAGAAAAAAAAAAAAAAAAAAAAAAAAAAAAAAAAAAAAAAAAAAAAAAACAGAATAATAACCAAGTTCATAAACCACAGAGACTAAATAATTGGTTCACACCATACCTCAACAGCATCATGATTATGCTTCTTATGTTTAAGGACAGATCTCATAACAGCAGCAAGTACAAAGAGATGTACATTAGAATAAGAAAAATTTATAGAGCTGAAATAAGCTTGGCAAAACGTAGGGCAAATGATAACTATATTCTTAAATCCAGAAACAGCCGTAAAGCTGCCTGCGAAGTAATTAAAAGTGAAATAAATAGACCAACAACTCAACTAGCTATATCCATAGCCCCAGGTATCTTAAACTCACACTTTATTAACTTCAGTTTACGACAAGATTTGTCTCCCCCCCAAAGCCATGCTTGATGCTAAAACCCTTTTAGGTTTAAATAAGAAAATAAGAATGTAGTTCATAAATTCTGCTGGGCAACAGTAACTGAAAATGATGTTAGCAAAGCAATAGACAAACTAAGTGGTTCGAGAGCAGACGACTTCTATGGTCTGTCAAACTTTGTCATAAAGAAGATATCAAGTGATCTTCTGTCCCCTCTAACCTCTCTCATTAACCGTATATTACAGCAAGGGATTTTCCCCGACTGTTTGAAAATAGCAGTAACTATTCCCATATTTAAGAAAGGAGATAAATCAAATCCAAGTAACTATCGCCCTATCTCATTAATCCCAATAATATCTAAAATAATCGAAGACTGTGTTCACCAGCAAATGAATCACTATTTTGAGAGGAATAACTTGTTAAGTAACACACAGTATGGATTCAGGTCTAAACTATCCACAGTTAAAGTGGTTGAAAATATTGTTAATGATATATATATATATATATATATATATATATATATATATATATATATATATATATATATATATATATATATCTAAAAAGAAAGATGATGAGACTTACCAAACAAAAGCGCTGGCAGGTCGATAGACATACAAACAAACACAAATATACACACAAAATTCAAGCTTTCGCAACAAACTGTTGCCTCATCAGGAAAGAGGGAAGGAGAGGGAAAGACGAAAGGATGTGGGTTTTAAGGGAGAGGGTAAGGAGTCATTCCAATCCCGGGAGCGGAAAGACTTACCTTAGGGGGAAAAAAGGACAGGTATACACTCGCACACACACACATATCCATCCACACATACAGACACTGCTTGTGTCTGTATGTGTGGATGGATATGTGTGTGTGTGCGAGTGTATACCTGTCCTTTTTTCCCCCTAAGGTAAGTCTTTCCGCTCCCGGGATTGGAATGACTCCTTACCCTCTCCCTTAAAACCCACATCCTTTCGTCTTTCCCTCTCCTTCCCTCTTTCCTGATGAGGCAACAGTTTGTTGCGAAAGCTTGAATTTTGTGTGTATATTTGTGTTTGTTTGTATGTCTATCGACCTGCCAGCGCTTTTGTTTGGTAAGTCTCATCATCTTTCTTTTTAGATATATTTTTTCCACGTGGAATGTTTCCCTCTGTTATATATATATATATATATATATATATATATATATATATATTTTATATATATATATATATATATATATATATATATATATATATATATATATATATATATATATATATATATATGATGGCTTTAAAAACATATTAATCTCTTGTGCTACTCTCCTAGACCTGAGTAAAGCATTTGACACTGTATTCGCTAGTACTTTGGTCATGAAATTAAGACACTATGGCATGGAAGAGTACAATTTGTTAGTGCAAATGGGCAGCTGTCAAACCCACAAACAATAAAAAGAGGTGTGCCACAGAGCTCCGTACTTGGGCCCTTCCTGTTTGTAGTGTATGTTAATGATATGCCACAGTATTTACCATGTAAAACAGTCCTCTATGCAGGCGATACAACTTTTATCAATTCAGGACAGACTCTTGAATCTGTACGAGAAAAAAATAATATAATATTTGAAAAATCGGTTCATTGGTTTAGTGCAAACTCCATATACATAAATGAAACAAAAACTGAGGAAATATTCTTTAATTTGAAGGTATCAAACAAAGAAAATAAGTCTGTTAAACTGTTAGGAATGATGATTGACCAGAAACTTAGCTGGGATAAACATATCACATACATCTGTTCTAAACTTGCACGTGCTATGTTCCTACTTTATAAGCTTAGGAATAATGTCAGCCAAAACTTACTGCTGCAGTCATATTTTGCTTATATCCATCCCCATATTTCATATGGTATTCGCTCTGGGGAAATTCTCCCAATTCAGTATCAATTTTTAGATGGCAAAAGAAAAAAAGCTCTTCGATGTATAGTGGGTTTATCTCCTAGGGATACATGCAGGGAACATTTCAAAAAAACTTAACATCGTGACAGTTCCTTCTTTGTACATCTGTTATTGCTTATTACATGTAAAAGAAAACATAGCTCAATATCCCATTAGGTCATCTGTCCACACAATTGATCTCCCATACTATAGATTGTCCAAGATACATATTAGTTATAAATATGTAGGCCTCGAACTGTTTAATACGCTCCCTAAAATTGTACAAACAGTATCTAAAAATAAATTTAAGACAACATTGGGTCAATGGCACAAAGGTAAAGCATTTTACTCAGTTGATGAATATAAAGATTGTAATATGGCAGATTTGCTGTTTTAACATAGAGAAAGGTACCTCTGCCTGTAGTAGGACCTAAATTTGGAAAAACAATATCTAACATATAGGCATAGACCTATTTAGAGTGCTCTATATTTGTATCAATATCTTGGGATAATGACATAGTGTTATCAACATGTATATGATAATGACACAGTGTCATCAACATGAATACTTCACACTTAATATAAATTTGTATAATGTTTTCTTTTTTATTGTGAAATTAACACTATATAAAATTCCAAATGTGTGCTATTGTATTACACTAACATTCATATGATTTATATATACATTGTTATGAGAATATAACTATCTTTATACTGTAACTGAACTTATTGACGAAGCCCATTGTATAACAAAATACAGAACAGCTAATAAAGATTCTTATTCTTATTCTTATATTCCACACTCTGACCTGTAGAATGCCAGTTTTGCTTCTCCCAATGACAAAATCCTGAATAATCTCCACCAAGAGATCCAAATGGAGGACTATTTTACCTCCAGAACATTTTACCCAAGAGGATTCCATTATCATTCAACCATAAAGTATAGCTGGTATAGTTTCCCCTTGCTTTCAGCTGTTTGTGTAGCAAGGCCATTTTGGTTGTGTTAAAAGGCCAGATCAGTCAGTCATCCAGACTGTTGCCCCTGCAACTACTGAAAAGGCTTTTGCCCCTCTTCAGGAACCACACACTTGTGAGGTCTGTCAACATATACCCCTCTGCTGTGGTTGCACCTACAATACAGCTATCTGTATCACTGAGGCAAGTAAGCCATCCCACCAATGGCAAGTTCCATGGTTCCTTTGTAATGGAACATTACTAACTGCATATACTGACAGCAGCAACTCCTGTCCGGTCTGAAAACAGTTAGGGTATTTTATGATTGCTGTTACTATGCAGTTTTACATGACTGTGATGATACAGTAACAAATCAGAAAACTTCAGCCCCAGTGTGGACACGGGTGTGCTTGTTTCTGCCACTCTGTCATGTCCCCACTTTTGTCCATCTCAGTACTGACTTCATATAACTGACTGACACACACACACACATAATTTCACTGCCATGACCTACGTCAGCAGTGAGGGGTCACATTACTGCTGGTACCGGTTCTACACCACATACAGTGGACCAAATGCAACCAATGTGCACTTATAATGAGTGACTAATGTTTTGTCCTGTGAGCTTGTGTTCAGATGGTTGCATGTCCCTGTTTGGCCACAGGGAAATGTGTACATTTATCTCTTATGTTATGAAGTACATCCTCCAGGATGAAGTACATGTGCTTTCCTACTGTCCTCCCTTCACTACCTGAATGGATGCCTCAGCCAGAACTCTTACCTAACTTAACTTTAGAAAGAATTGCCAAGCTACAGCTGCTCAGAGTCCCTGCAGATCCAAAAGTTCTGTTGTTCTGCACCCTAGGTTTTGAACTGGGGAAGTGAACTTCTTGGGTAAATATGAAAGAGATGTTGTTTCTTGTTGTTCATTAAATTAGATATTATGTTGTGTTATATGAACAGGTCTGAAGTGGAACCAAGTCAAAAAGACATATGTGTTCATTTATTCCACAAAAAATGTTTTTATTGTTTTGTGAAAGAAACAGCCACACCTACCTCTTCCAGTGCACTCCATATTTGATGATCTGGAAATTCTTGAAAAGGATCTAGATTATATCGAATTGTTTCTGAGAACAACACAGGTTCCTGAGGAATAATTGAAATACGTTTCCTCAGATCATGCAGACCAATGGATTGTGTGTTTATATTATCAATGTAAATGGTGCCTTCCAGTTTTGCTAGTCGAAACAATGCTGCAATAAGGGAAGATTTTCCAGCACCAGTTCTGCCTACGATTCCCACCTGGAAAGAACATTTTAGATTTGTAGGGAAAAAATTTACTAAATACATTCTATATCATAAGCATTCTATATCATGGATTTACCTTATGCGCAGCCTGTATAGTAAAATTAAGTTCTCTTAAAACAGGTGGCTCTGTTGGAACATATAAAAGGCTTAAATTTTCAAAACGAATTTCACCTTTTTGAGGCCAGTGGACTGATGGCTTCTTTCCTGTAAAATGGACAAAATTTATACAAGATAAACATAGAGGATGCCCTCCCTGCACCCCCACAAATACAATACACACTCAGTGTGTGGATGTGTGTGTGTGTGTGTGTGAGTGTGTGTGTGTGTGTGTGTGTGTGTGTGTGTGTGTGTGAGAGAGAGAGAGAGAGGGGGGGGGGGAGAGAGGGAGGGAGGGAGGGAGAGATCTTGACAAACATATGGGGTGAAAATTCTGCTTTTTTGATGATTATTCAAATTGCTATATCTCATGTAATAATTGATAGTTTGCCACAACATTTCCTCAAAAATAGCCCTTGCACTGATCTTTCACTTCATAATGCATAGTGTAGGCATGTAGACAAATTGAGAAAAACAGCATGTGTAACATACAATTTGTTGCAATAATACAATGACATTTTTTTGTTAAAGGAAATAATTTTAGGTTATTGTTGCCTTGAAAAATGTCAAGGAGAAAGTTCTAGATGAAACTTCAAGTATTCTTTCAGGATGCACCATTCTACAGACAGTACTTCATGGAAAATGACTCGGTATTTTAGTGTGCCAGCCCTTTATTGTTTCTGTCACAAGCTAACTATTTAAACCATCAGATGATCATCAGAAGTCTAGCTTAAACAAACTGTTGTATAAGTCAATACAATTTGAATACAACTGTGTCACATTATAACGAGCAGTATCCTCCAACTGTTGAAACTCAACTTAATCGATTGCACTGTGGGCTATGTGGTTATACATCACAACATGATATTGTTCAGTTTGTGTGACATATGTTTTTAAAATATGTTACTTATTATTTCTAGCACATTATGTTTGCTAACCTCATTTAGGTAAAAATAACTTAACGTGACAACCTGGAAAATCATTATTTTAACTTGGAAAACCTGGGAAAAACCTTGAATTTTAAAACTAAGATTTGGTGATCACCCTGTATAAATATATTTATTAATTTCTGTAGAAAAATGGAATGATCGTATAGTTTGATGGTAAATTTTATGGTTCTTGTGTTGAAGGGAGGTAACACCATGAGCATTTCCAGATACATTAAAAATAGGACAATAAATACACAGAATTAATCCCAGAAGTTTTGTATAGATCAATGAAAAATGTGCCATTAGGAAGTCAGAGGTACTTCATTTGTTTTATGTGTGATTATACAATGTTCCTTACATTTTATTTACTGAACAAAAAGGCTAAAATTGTCAAAATATCAAAGAGGCAGACTCAATTAGCAAAAACAAATGTGTTTAGCCAGGAAAATGTTTTAATATGAAAACTGTCATGAAGTTGACAATGAAAATATCCAACACCTTCTGAAATCTAAAGTCTATATGGGCAGATGCAGTTAAAATTGCAGTGTATATTAATAATTTAATTGATCCAGGCAATCTCAATGGAAAGGGACCTTATCAGTTGTTTCTGGAGAAGAATGTTCATTTGTTTCTGGGAAAGACCATCCAACTTTTGGACCAAATGTTATGTACATGTTTGAGAAAGTGTTGTTGTAAACAGGATGCAAAGCAACTACAAAGATGATGCATCTGAGTTGAAACTTCCTGGGAAATACCTGTCACTGTTTATGCATGGGGGAAGTTGTTGTTGTTGGGCTTGTCAGTCCTGAGACTGGTTTGATGCAGCTCTCCATACTGCTCTATCCTGTGCAAGATTATTCATCTCCCAGTACCTACTGCAGCCTACATCCTTCTGAATCTGCTTAGTGTCTTCATCTCTTGGTCTCCCTATATGATTTTTACCTGACACGTTGCCCTCCAATACTAAATTGGTGATCCCTTGATGCCTCAGAATATGCCCTACCAACTGATCCCTTCTTCTTGTCAAGTTGTGCCATAAACTTCTCTTCTCCCCAATTCTATTCAATACCTCCTCATTAGTTACGTGATCTACCCATCTAATCTTCAGCATTCTTCTGTAGCACCACATTTCGATAGCTTCTATTCTCTTCTTGTCCAAAATATTTATCATCCATATTTCACTTCCATACATGGACACACTGCATACAAATACTTTCAGAAACGACTTTCTGACACTTAAATCAATACTCGATGTTAACAAATTTCTCTTCTTCAGAAACACTTTCCTTCCCATTGCCAGTCTACGTTTTATATCCTCTCTTCTTCGACCATCATCAGTTATTTTGCTCCCCAAATAGCAAAACCCCTTTACTACTTTAAGTGTCTCATTTCCTAATCTAATTCCCTCAGCATCACACGACTTAATTCGACTACATTCCATTATCCACGTTTTGCTTTTGTTGATGTTCATCTTATACCCTCCTTTCAAGACACTGTCCATTCCGTTCAACTGCTCTTCCAAGTCCTTTGCTGTCTCTGACAGAATTACAATGTCATCGGCGTACCTCAAAGTTTTTATTTCTTCTCCACGGTTTTTAATGCCTACTCTGAACTTTTCTTTTGTTTCCTTACTGCTTGCTCAATATACAGATTGAATAGCATAGGGGAGAGGCTACAACCCTGTCTCACTTCCTTCCCAACCACTGCTTTCCTTTCATGTCCCTCGACCCTTATAACTGCCATCTGCTTTCTGTACAAATTGTAAATAGCCTTTCGCTCCCTGTATTTTACCCCTGCCACCTTCAGAATTTGAAAGAGAGTATTCCAGTCAGAATTGTCAAAAGCTTTCTCGAAGTCTACAAATGCTAGAAACGTAGGTTTGCCTTTCCTTAATCTCTCTTCTAAGATAAGTCGTAGGGTCAGTATTGCCTCATGTGGTCCAACATTTCTACGGAATCCAAACTGATCTTCCCCGAGGTCGGCTTCTACCAGTTTTTCCATTCGTCTGTAAAGATTCTGCGTTAGTATTTTGCAGCTGTGACTTATTAAACTGATAGTTCGGTAATTTTCACATCTGTCAACACCTGCTTTCTTTGGGAGTGGAATTATTATATTCTTCTTGAAGTCTGAGAGTATTTCGCCTGTCTCATAAATATTGCTCACCAGATGGTAGAGTTTTGTCAGGACTGGCTCTCCCAAGGTTGTCTACTCCTGGGGCCTTATTTCGACTTAGGTCTTTCAGTGCTCTGTCAAACTCTTCACGCAACATCATATCTCCCATTTCATCTTCATCTACATCTTCTTCCATTTCCACAATATTGTCCTCAAGAACATCGCCTCTGTATAGACCCTCTATATACTCCTTCCACCTTTCTGCTTTCACTTCTTTGCTTAGAACTGGGTTTCCATCTGAGCTCTTGATCTTCATGCAAGTGGTTCTCTTTTCTCCAACGGTCTCTTTAATTTTCCTGTAGGCAGTATCTATTTTACCCCTAGTTATATATGCCTCTACATCCTTACATTTGTCCTCTAGCCATCCCTGCTTAGCCATTTTGCACTTCCTGTCGATATCATTTTTGAGATGTTTGTATTCCTTTTTGCCTGCTTCATTTACTGCATTTTTATATTTTCTCCTTTCATCAATTAAATTCAATATTTCTTCTGTTACCCACGGATTTCTACTAGCCCTTGTCTTTTTACCTACTTGATCCTCTGCTGCCTTCACTATTTCATCCCTCAAAGCTACCCATTCTTCTTCTACTGTATTTCTTTCCCCCATTCCTGTCAATTGTTCCCTTACGCTCTCCCTGAAACTCTGTACAACCTCTGGTTCTTTCAGTTTATCCAGGTCCCATCTCGTTAAATTGCCACCTTTTTGCAGTTTCTTCAGTTTTAATCTACAATTCATAACTAATAGATTGTGGTCAGAGTCCACATCTGCCCCTGGATATGTCTTACAATTTAAAACCTGGTTCCTAAATCTCTGTCTTACCATTATATAATCTATCCGAAACCTTCTAGTATCTCCAGGGTTCTCTCATGTATACAACCTTCTTTCATGCTTCTTGAACCAAGTGTTGGCTATGATTAAGTTATGCTCTGCACAAAATTCTACCAGGCGGCCTACTCTTTCATTTCTTAGCCCCAATCCATATTCACCTACTATGTTTCCTTCTCTCCAGTTTCCTACTCTTTAATTCCAGTCACCCATGACTATTTAATTTTCGTCTCCCTTCACTACCTGAATAATTTCTTTTATCTCATCATACTTGTCATCAATTTCTTCGTCATCTGCAGAGATAGTTGGCATATAAACTTGTACTACTGTAGTAGGCATGGGCTTCGTGTCTATCTTGGCCACAATAGTGCATTCACTATGCTGTTGGTAGTAGCTTACCCGCACTCCTATTTTTTTATTCATTATTAAACCTACTCCTGCATTACCCCTATTTGATTTTGTATTTATAACCCTGTATTCACCTGACCAGAAGTCTTGTTCCTCCTGCCACCGAATTTCACTAATTCCCACTATTCTAACTTCAACCTATCCATTTCCCTTTTTAAATTTTCTAACCTACTTGCCCGATTAAGGGATCTGACATTCCACGCTCCGACCCATAGAACGCCAGTTTTCTTTCTCCTGATAACGACATCCTCTTGAGTAGTCCCCACCCGGAGATCCGAATGGGGGACTATTTTACCTCCGGAATATTTTACCCAAGAGGATGCCATCATCATTTAACATACAGTAAAGCTGAGGGAAGTATGCCCGTATAAAATCTAGACACTTTCGTGGTTGATGCTCTGAGTATGTATGAATCTGCAAGTGAGTATCACTGAATATGAACCAACAATTTCTTCATTGTAAGTAACCTGCATCAGGGTCTCATGAAGAATATTGGTTCAGCTTCAAAAATAGGGACAAAATTATACTGAATGTATGGTAGCAGAAGTAGATAATGCTAAAAACTGTTCTGCAGCAACCAAGTCAAAAGACTAGAGTAATTGTAAACCAGCAACAAAAGAAGGAATGGAGGAGAAGTTTACATGGTCTCTGACAGAATTACCAACATAATGGAAGACAGGTTCTGATTATTGTATTTCATGTCAAATGAGGTGCTGATGGGGAAATTTATTACTATAATGCCCAATTATTTATTCAGGGTTATGGTCAATGTGAATATATTGATTAACATGAAACATTCAGTCCAGTCATTCAGTACAACACAGTAAGACGGTGTTGAGTATTGTAGCTGATAAATGTTAGAAACCTACAACAAAGTTCAAGGTAAGGTTAACATTATTAAATGGTCTTAATAAGAAATAGCTGGAAGAATTTAATAATGGCACCAGCAGAGTATGAGAACTCTAAAAAGACAAATAATATAAAAAATATTGAAATCATCAGTTTAAATTATGGTGCCTGATTCTGCATTAATCAAAAGCAGGGTAGGACTGTGTTCATGCTATCACATTTATGCTAAAGATAAGCATATGGTCATGTTTCGTGTTAACAATGGACTATCTACTGGAATCATAAAAGGGTTTCATCAATGGATTTTTAAGCAGATTAAAGCTAAAATATTTGAACATTTTTTGAAATCTACTGATCAAACATGATGAAGGTGCACGCATTCCTCTACTCCTTTCAGCCATCTGTCTCTCGATCTTCCCCTTGGTCTCTTTCCTTTCAGTTTCATCTCATGTATCCTCCTGGGTATCCTCTTCTCCTCCATTCTCTTAACGTGTCCATACCATCTCGACCTTGATTTCTCTATCTCCTCCTGTAATGGTTCCACCTTCATTAACTCTCTGATCCTCTCATTTCTTAACCTGTCTATCTTTGTCACTCCAATACTGTTTCTCAAGAATTTCATCTCACTAGCTTGTACTTTGTTTTTCTCTCTTCCTTTCATAACCCAGGTTTCTGATGCATATGTCAGGATTGGGACATAGTATGAATGGTATATAACCTTTTTATTGATTTGGGGTACATCATGTCTACCATAAGGCTTCTGGCACTCTTATGAAATGCTTCTACCTTTCTCCCTCGCTCGTTTATTTCTCTGTTGTTTTTTTCCATCTTCCTGTATCAGGCTTCCTAGGTACTTGAAACTCTCCACTCTCCTCAATTGTTCCCCACCGATTGTTAATCCTGTTGTTCTTCTCTCCTTCTTTCTTGTTGTGATAATCATCTCAATCTTACTTATACTAAATTTCATCCCATATTCTTGTACTGTTCGTTCCCATACGTCCAACTGCTCTTGTACTTCCTCCTCCTTATTCCCTCAAATCATCAAATCATCTGCAAACACCATAGCTTTCATCTTCCTTTCACCAATTACTTGTGCTACTGTACTCATTATATTGTCAATCACTACAATGAAGAGTAATGTTGAAAGTACACTTCCCTGCCTCAAGCCATTCCTCTGTTCAATCCAAGCTGCTCTCTCTTCTCCCACTTTCACACAGCTCGTACTTCCATGGTACATTTCCCTTATCCTCCAAATAATCTGTTTTGCTACTCCTCTGTTCTCCAGGGCTTTCCACTCTTTGCTTCTATGTACACTATCATATGCTTTTTCAATGTCCAGGAAGGTCATTAGTAGATCTATTCTATTTCATAGTGCTGTTCCTACAGTTGTCTTACAGCAAAAAGGCAATCCACTGTGGACCTTCCTGTTATGAAGCCATGTTGCTCTTCTCTCATTCCTCCTCCTAATTTTGCCTGAATTCATGCTTTCAAAATTTTCTCAAAAATCTCTGCACAATGACTCATCAATGTTATCCCCCAATAGTTCTTGCACTCTTTTCTATTTCCCTTCTTAAAGATTGGAACAATTATTCCCTTCTTCCAGTCTTCTGGGATCATCTTCTGTCTCTACACAATTTTCATCACTTGATATAGCCACTGTATCCTCCTGCTGCTCTCACCATCTCTACACTTAGCTCATCCAGACCTGGTGACATCCCTCCCTTCATCTTGCCCAATGCCTCTTCCACTTCTCCCCATTTAAGGTCTTTTTATGTTTGCTGTTCCTCCTCTTTTTTCTCATCTGCTTGTTCCTCCTCATCCAGGTCTCCATTCAGGTTCAGGAATTCTTCAAAATACTCCTTCCACATATTCTTGAGTTCCTCCTAATTCCCTACATTTTGTCCACTTTTGTTCACCATTCGAGCATAATCTGTCGTACCGTTCTTCCTCTCACTTTTAATCATCCAATATAACACATATTTAAACCTTCACTATCCTACTCCATCATTCTGGTCCACTGTTCCATCCACTTTCTTCTTCCCTCGTCACCACTCTTTTTGCTTCTTTCTTGTTTCCTGATATTCTTCTCTTGTCTCTACTGTTCTCTTCTGGAACCATACCCTAAAGGATCTATTCTTCTTCTGTACTATATCCTTTGTTTTATCATTCCACCAGGGTTTTCTTTCCATCTCTTTTTGTTGCTTGTCCTCCCACATGCTTCCGCGGCACTTACCCCATTCCTCTTCTACCATTTTTGGTTCATCGTTTGGGATGCTTCCTTTAAGTCTTGACTGTACCAGGTAATCTTGTGGCTCTCTTTTTTCCTGAACCAAGAGTTCCCAACCAGCAAGCCATTCCTTTGACAGAACTCCAATAGTCTTCCACCTTCCTCAATTCAGCAGCCCCAACCCTCTGGTCCAAGCATACTTTTGCAGCCTTGTCTTTCTCTTCCAACATGTGTGTTTAAATCTCCCACTACTATCATATTCTTCCTTCTCATCTGCTTCTGCATTTCCTCTTGAAACTCTTGCTTCTCCTCAGAAGTGCAACCCCCCTGCGACACATACACTTGTATTACCTCTATGGTCGTCCCCTTGAGTGATATTTTGGTCTTCACCATCCTATCAATTATCTCTTTACTCTCTCTTTTAATCCATCTCTTACTACTATTCTGACTCCATTTCTCCTTCCCTCCTCATTTCCACTCCAGTACAGTCGGTAGCCTTTCCTCAGTTCTCTCCTTCCTTCTCCTTTCCATCTAGTTTCAGCTAACCCTAATAGGTCTAACTTCCTTATTTCCATCATGTCTACCATCTCCTCCACCTTTCCAGTCAATGTTTGTATGTTTAATGTTCCAAATCTTAGTACCAATGTGTTTGTTTATTAGATGAGGTGTCACATCACAGTGAATGCACCACTTGCCATAGTCCAGTTCATTTATATTTACAGAAAAATTATAGCATCTCATCATTCAACCTTCCTTCTCAACACTCATTTTATTGATGGCCCTTTTTCTTACATTTAGAACAAACCAAACCTGTTTTACATCTTTTTAACAAGCGACCTACTTTGCCGCAAAAGTGTTTTCTATGTTCAATCCTTTTGTAATCAGACATTTTTGTTATATCTCCTTTGTGTGAAGTTTGATTGTTGCTGTTTATTAACCTTCATTTTTGACATCATTGCTGTACCAGTATCTTCAACATCATGATCTGTTATTCTCAGTTCATAATTTAAACACTGTTTTTGTAACTTATTCCATGTTTTCTCTCCAGCATGTAAATTGCGCCATGTAATATAAATATAAATGAACTCTTTGGGCAAAATTTGCAAAAATAGTGCACAAAGGTCACCATCATCAGTTGGCTTGTCTAACAAATAAGGCTGAGTTTGTATTTCATCAAATTTGTCTAGATGGCTTTGTATACCACTGGACACTTTTCACATACTATTATGAAATCTGTGGCTAAGCAAATCAATGTTTTTGGCTGAGTGAGCATCGTAAATGTTGTGTAGCTTATCTCAAATCTCTTTGGCAGTCTTGCAGTTCAAAACACGAAATAAAAGCTTGATGTTAACTGCAGAATTTTCAATTTCCTTGCTTTTGCGTTGGATTGGTCCATTTAGGAAGATCAGTTTTGTAGTTTTGCGCACTTCTTTCTTAATCAGCTCGCCACTTATGATGCCAAAGATTTTATAACAGCCCAAAATAGTTTGCATTATGATTCACCAGGCTCCCCCATTTTTGTCACCATAGAATTTTTCAATTTACTGTCTTTCTTCAGCAACTGTCTCATCTTATGCATTTCTATAATGTTGAGTTATCATCAACATTGCCTACAACTCTCACACTTCATGAAAATATGGCCAACCACGCATGTCTGATACTGTATTGATAAAACATTAAATGGTATTTAACTGTTGTTTCCATAAGTACAAACATACCACAAAATGACAAAGTGCAGAAATTCACACAAAGAGTCAGCACTTTGATAAGATGAAATGAAATGATCGTATGGCATTGTTGGCCGGGAGGCCCCATGTGGGGAAGTTCGGCCGCCGTATTGCAAGTCCTTTTTAGTTGACGCCACTTCGGTGACTTGCGAGTCAATAATGATGAAATGATGATGAAAGACACACAACACCCAGTCATCACGAGGTAAAGAAAATCCCTGACCCCGCCGGGAATCAAACCCAGGACCCCGTGCGCAAGAAGCGAGAATGCTACCGCAAGACCACGAGCTGCGGACTTTGATAAGATAATTGACATTCATGCCCTTGTGACATATGAGTTGAACAATATCCCACATCAGGATTTCTGTAATAGTTCCACAGGCCTGTATGAGGATTCTTTGTGTTGTACTCAAGTGGGGGGTGACTTGTAGAACACTGGATGCATTAAAGCTGACATCTTAATGGTTCTCTATTTTTTACTAATCCACACTCAAAACTTTTTGCACTGGTGAGATATGTCAACTAAAGCTTGCTACCGTGAAGCCGTGCAATATAGGATTTACCTAGCAGTTGCAACATGTCAGGACATTTATTGTGCTATAAAGTATGGATCACAATTTCTGGAAAAAGCAAAAAAAAAAAAATTACTGTTCAATGGTTAAAGGTATCTTAGAACACATCAAAGTTACATTATAACTTGCATTTAAGTACAGAGCTGCTGTATTGTAAAGAGAACTGGAAGATGTTTTTGATACTGGCTATGCCAGTGAACCAACTTGCTGCCCCGTAAACAAACTTCTACTCAGGCAGAGTAGTGGAGCAAGTAAGTTACACAAGCATATGGAAAGTTTTTGTGTCCTTACAAAAATTAAAACTAAGTTTGTACTTGCCAGTGAAGCTGTAAAAGGTGTCATATTGTTTATGCATCTATTCAGTGAAATGGTGTAATTGAAAGATGTACACGTTCCTCAAGTTTGTGATCCAAGCTTAATATATCTGACCAGTAATTGTGAGTTCCATGAATATGCAAAGCATATGGAGATACACTTCACCTTTGTGTAGGAGCCAGTTTTTCAGACAAAATCCATCTTCTAAAATAGAAAACACACACACATTCACAAGCACAACTCACACATACAGGGCCACTGCCTCTGGTTGCTGGAGCCCATGTCCCAAGACAGAGGCCATATATATGTGAGTTGTGTTTGTGTGAGTGTGTGTGTTTTCTATTTCAGAAGAACAACTTTGTTGACCAAAAGTTAATATTTTAACCATCTTTTTCATTGTGCCTGTCCGTGACTCGATACTTTCCCTACACGGTGAGTAGCTATCCATATTGTTGTTATTCCATAGTTCAGTCATTAACATGAGTGACATTAAGTGGAATTGTTTATGGGGAATGTTTGTATAAGTCAACATATTATTACAAAGCAGTGTATTAGTTAACCATTAACTATGAACAATATATTTATGGACATTAAAAGCTACAGGCTGTTGTTTGAACCAGTGGTTCAGGAATTCTGAACCCTATCAGTATTAGCTAAGGCATGCTGCCATTACAGAGTAGGATAGTTATCTTACAGTATAGAGAGTAATGATTTATACATTTTCAGAATGTCTTGTTATTATCATTTTATTACTTTCTGTATAGTTTTTTCCCTAAGAATTTCTGCCAAACTGACAAAAACTGATTTTAAATGTTCAGGGTCATATCATATGGCACTTTGTGAGGTGTTGACACTTATCATCCATGTGCCATAGATGTATGTACTCTGAATTAATGTCCTCATCATTACAAACACTAGCCAATGTGAATTTGTGGTTTTTATCTAATACCTGGTTCTGACTCAAATGAAGGTTCCTTTTCTATGTTGTTATATTGAAGAACTCTTTCAACAGATGTCATTTGACTAACAACTTCTGTCATCTGTCTAATGCCATACTGAACCATTCCAGTAAGAATAAGTGAATGGGCAATAGCAAGTCCAACATAACCACTCAAAGCACCTGCAAAGAATATACAATCTTATTATTAAAAGCAACACTAACATTTTTTACATTGAGATACATAGTAGATATCATAAGACACAAATGATAGCAGTAACAAATCGAAATATTCATGCAGTAGAGATAATATCCAGTTCACATTTAAGCAAATGAATAAACAATTTTAACATTTTATAGCAAGAACTCCACAAACAGCTGTATCTTGAACTAATTTTATTACGGCACTACCAGTATCCTGGCTTATAGCCACAGCATCAGACGCATATCTAAACAACAAGAAATAAACAGTGATAGTGACTGAGCACCTAGACATCAAAGTAATACCTAATTATGAGAATAGATAAAAACACAAGTGTACTTATAAAAATTAAAACATGGTAAACAACGTGGCAGAGATTATAGAATGGCCAATCTTCATAGTTAAAACTGTAATGTTTGTAGATTAGATAGTCAGTGAATATAAAGTTGGGCAGTGGAAAACATCCTATGCCATATAACAAGGGTCTGCCTATAACCAAAGAGCAAAAGTGAGATGCTGAACTTGAGGTAAGAACCAGAAGGCTTACTAGCAAGTCAGCACAGCACAGAGCCATACGGGTGAACCAAAGCAACCATTGACCGCACAGCATGCGTGGAGTGAGGCGGTGAAGCAAAGTGTAAGGCACGTGAGTCACTAGCCCAAAGAGTGCCACCGTGACATGGGATGGGACAAACCAAAATGTCATCCCCTAACTCTAAACATACTACGGAAGTTGTGGCTTCATTACATCAGTTTTGACAAAATGACGATGACACAGCAAGCAGATACCATGTATGTAATGTCTAGAGGACAGACCCAGATGCAAGAGCAGATTACATTGGACACAAAGTGGTGGCACAATCAAATACACAGGAAGGAAAAGAAGTTGCAAAACCAAAAAATGCGTAAAGGTAAACAAGGGAGATAAACAAACTGTAATAAACCAGGTTAAAGGAACCACTAGGCTCTTGCAAGACAGTCAAAATTCAATAAAATGCCCCCATGCTGTAGGTCGATCTGGTTATTCGGCATGAGTTGTGGATACAATTACATGCCATGCATATCTCCACCTCTTCTAAGACATTAAGTATGTGGTTCTTTTCTTTCCTATGTAAAGTTCTTTATTTTTAGGCATAATGACCACAGTGTGTCCATACTTTGAAAGTGGGCATCCAAGACAGACCTTGAATTTCTAAAATTTTCATGCTCTCTGAACCTCACATTGAACCTACAGCCAGTCTACCCCATGTAACACTTAAGGCAATTGTCACACTGGATACAATAAACCCCTGTGGCATGATATTTTTGACAAAGCGTCTTCTCTCATTGTCTTCCTCTTTTGTCCAGTTTGCCAAGGATAAAGAAAACCAGTCTTCTACTTTATACTTTTTGCCCTGAGATGTTTACAAAATATTTCTAAAATTTTACCATAATACAGAATCCCATGGCAGCCTGTGTATCCTTTCTCCTACCCATCTTCCCTCCATACTGTATCAACCTCTCCCAGTCCCTATCCAACACCAAACCTGTATTTTTAGTGAAGTATAATACTGGTCACTGAATTTCTGTCGTATCAATTGACCTGGGAAATATGAAGGATGTCATGAAATTCTTTATCAAAGGCTTCATGTAACAAGGTGACATTATGAAGTCTGCTTAGGATGGACTGGAAGCCGATGCCCTTCTCACTATGCTGTACAGTGAACTCGATGCTTTTGTGGACTCTATTCAGATTTCTGACAAACTCACAGTAATTGTCCTTCGTGCCATAGTAGTATGCCACCCACATATCTACACCATAACACGAAATGGTAAATATTTACTTGACGAAGTTCAATGATGTCACAACCTCTTGTTCTACATATGGTAATGTGCATAAGTAGAAGAAAAAGGTAATTTAGCTTGGGAGTGCTTGAAGAAAAAGCAAGACATGGAGGAATAATAAAGTGTCAAAGATAAATCTGACTCTGGATTTATCATCTAATTGGACAAAATGTGTCATGTTGAGAAAACATCATGAGAGACTTCCATGAAATGGCTCGAGTACAATCAGTTGAAAATATGACTGATGGTGCACCGCGTCACTTGACTTTTCAACAGGGATGGTCCATAACTGCAGATCACATATCACTCAGCAATAATAAAGAATGGCAAGTCACCGGTATGAGAAATGTCATTGTCAACAAAGAAGATAATGGCAAGTGGTGTGAGGGACACCTTGAAATCATTCTGTACATACTAGCTACCAAAAAGAATTTGTTTCATTTCAGAGAATGTGCTTCAAAGAACATCACTGCCTTTTTTTTCTTGAGAAAAAACAGTCTTAACAAATGGACAGACAGACAGTTGGATAACAAATCACACAACCAATTTTTGTGTGTGATATAATTGCAAATTAACAATTTTTAGACTTGTGATCCTGGATCAATGGGAAGTACCTTACAGGTTTTGAAAAGTGAGTTTGTATCAACATATGTGATATAAATGGCCATGTATTCTAACTGCATTGATTTGACATTTTTTTTTAATTTACATTTTCTTTCCTGAGAAAAAAGATTTTTAACAGTCAGACAGAAAGAGAGACTGACAGACAGGTGGACAACATAGTGATCCTATAATGATTTTGTTTTTACTGTTTGAGGTAGGGAACCCAAAAATAAATGAATAGAGGAAAATGTTCAGCATGTAGCCACGTTTACAAATTAACTTGTGATGAGAATGTAAAATGACATGTTCCACATCATTGTGATTTATCATGCAAATGATCCATGGAACATGAAACTAACGTAATCCAATCAACAGGGCTATGAGATTATTCTGCCATTCATACACCAGCGGGGTACAAAGTTGATTTCAGTAATTTTTGAGACCATTTCTCGTGGAGATACAGAGGTCTTGCTAAAAGTAGTTTAAAAGTGGATTACAAACACTTTCGACTGTAATCCATTTTTAAAGTTGATTTCATCCAGTATCATGTTCCTAACAGCTTCAAGGATGCAGTTTCCAGTTCCAACTTGAAACACTGGGAGAAAGTTGATTACAGAGGAACTAGAGCCTCACAAGGAGAACAGAATTTTGAAGATCATTCCTAAAACCTGCAGCCAGCAAGTTATTGACTCATATTGGACTTTCACTGTCTTGTCTGACAAAAAAAGCAAACACTTGATACAAAGCACAGCTTTTGTGCAAGAGGCTTCAAACAAGATTTATGGCATCAACTCTCATACAATGAGACCTTCTTGCCAAGTGACCTTGAAGGAGAAACCTACATGGAAATACTTGAAGGGCTGGTGATTGACACAAATAATTTTTCTTTTGCAGTTTAATTTTGAAGTGAATGACGCTGACCTGTGTTTATTCCATGGCACAATGGCAAAGTTGTTATGTTACCAGTATTTGTAGATGGTGAGCTTATCTGATCAAAGTTTAGGAAAGCGGTTCATAAAGTTTTTGTGGGAGTGGAAGTCGAATGAGACTGTGCAAGAAGGAAAATGTGAATACATCAACTTGCTTACATAAGAAGAACAATTCAAAATTTTAGAAAGGGTGATTCAATTGGTTTTAGTGCTGCAGCTGATCCTTGTGTGCATTTATTATCCATTGAAAAAGAATCTGAGGTTGAGAAAGTACTGTACTATAATGCAGTCAGATCAATTATGTATTTTTTCTGTTATCTCATGACCACATACTTAATCTGGAGTGAACAGCATGAGCAGGTTTTTAATGAAGCACATCGACATCTTGTAAAATAATTTTCCAGTATTTTATTGAAACTAAAGATTATATTATAGAACACACCAACGATATGCCATTTAATTGATATAAAAACGTTATTTCTCTCTGCAAATCTTCAATTACCTCATAAACTGTACTGAACTGTACAAATCTCATAACACAGGTGGGCAACCCACTTAGCCTCTAAGTAGCTTAATGAAATATATCAAGTGGTCATCTATAGTTAAACAAGTGGTCGACTGACATAGATATTTTATTGATCAACTGCTAATCAGGAACTTGTATAGTAATTGCAACCTTTGAATGATAACTGCTGATTTAATGATGCTTTGTACACAATGCCTATTTATATATGTTACGTAGAACTGTTTTTTATGAAACTGTGTAAAACACAGTAACTAATCTCCAATAATATAAAAAACACTATATGAACTTTTTGCCCTGTCATAGCAGTGAGAGAGGTGATACTCCTACATGGCACACACAAGTGGTGGAAAGGCTCTCAAATACCAAACAAAACTTAGCCAAAAAACATATAGAGGCACATCCTGATCTCAAGAATCAAGTTGTAATTTTGTGATCATGTCCCCTCCCCCCTCCCCCTTATACTTGTAAAATTGGTATAATGGAACAAATGCTACAAACACAACTACCCCAGGTCCCAGACACATGTCCAGTTGTTCCTGATCATCAGAAGATTCTGTGAGATTGGGAACATCATGTGGAGAAGAATAAGAGTTTCTCAAAATCCCTTCACTCCAAGATAAAGAACTTTTTAGGCACTATTAATATCAGCACCCTGCTGAAAACTAACAGACTTAAACAGCTGACCAACACTCCAGGAAAATTCGCCATTCAAATCCTAGCAATCCATGAAACACATTTCCAAGATGAAAAGCATTTTGAATCAGTAGACTTCAGGATATTTAAATGTACCCAACCATAACAATCAAAGGCAAGTTATCAATACCTGGGACTGCCTTTGCAGTAATGGAAATGATTTTAGATTCAGTTACCAACTTTACATCCCCAAATAGTAGAATTCAGTTACTACAGGGAAATCAATCACCAAAGCATATTCCTTAATAAATGCTCATGCTCCTACTTAGATTAGATTAGATTAATTATTCATTCCATAGACCCATAAAAGAGGGTGATAACAGTGATAACAAGAAAGAACCTCAGAAAGTAGAAAATGTTTGGGAATCACTAGATGAAACTACAAGCAAGATCCCCAAACACTGTGTGAAAATCTCATTAAGTGATTTTAATGCACGGGATGGCATGGAGAAGAAATTCAGGTCATTACTAAGATTTCATCCAGTGCATGGGCAGACAAATATGAATGGAGAACATGTAATAATCTTCTGTACATTATTTGTGCTGCATCTTATGTCTGCAAAGCTTATGAGATCCCTACACAAAAAGAAAACCTGGTGGTCACCTAATCTATTGTTAGGAGAATTCCAGCTTGTCATGTGGCAATTTGTACAAAGAATACACATTAAATTCAAAATGTCAGAGTATGGAAGAGAGCGGTTGATTCAGATCACTGCTTAACACAAAACAAAATTAAGTTCAAACCAAACAGAGCTAGATCAAAAGGAACGAACTTCAAGAGTTGGTACAGACTGCCTGATGAAAAATGCCGAGGCTGTCGGTCATGATATACAAGAACAATATTCCAAGGAGCAGCCAGGTTGTAGTAACACATTAGAAACATCAGCCATGAAATTAGAACAGTCACCCATGAAATGTATACACAGATGGTGGAGTAGAACTTGAGATGAACCCTTCTATAAGTGAAACAAAGCATGGCATCATGGGAAAGAACATCAAATGGTTGAAAGAAGGGAGTTTTTTCTGAAGATACATAAATCAATGTCAAAAAAATTTGCTGTGAAACACATGCCTACAACAAAAACAGACTCGTGGAAATAGACCAGGATTTCTTGAAAAACAAAATGAAACATCTATAAGACCAACATTATTTTTCTGTCAAATTAATGGAAAGCAAGAGACAAAAAACAGCATGAGACAAAAAACAGCATGAAACTTGCTGATTACTTTCAAAATTTACTGGACTGTGATACTCCAGTGTAAAGATTGCATTCTGAAAAAAAAATAAATTGTACCGAACCCAGACTCTTATCCCCCAACAATTCATGAAACAAGAGGGATAATTCAATTACTTAAAAATAACAAAGCACCAGGAGAGGATGGCATGACTACAGACATGTTAAAAATAGGAGGATGTGACCTCATCAAAAGAATTTGTGGACTTTTAGCAGAAATATGGAAAACTGACATGATTCCCAAGTTTAGGAAGAAAGCTATTAAACCCCATCGTATAAAAGAGGTGATAGAATAGACTCCCAACAATAACAGGAGCCTGTCTCTTCCAGCATTTATACATGGGGTTCTATCCAATGTCTTAAACTGAGTTGAGCAGCAAATGGATTATTTGATTGTCGAATATAAGCAGACTTTACAAAGGGCAGATCATATGCTCAGCAGATTTGTTGTTTGAAGACAACAGAATATATTGAAGGACCATCACATACTTAAGCTTAGTGTATTTCAAGAAGATGTATGACTGTTGACACAAATCATTTTGATCACTTTAGAAAAGCTCAGGTTAAATAGAAAGACTAGCATACTAATTTGTCAGACTCTTACAGACACAAAATTTCAAGTAAAGCTCCTCGGTGAAATGTCCGAGTCTTTTGAAATACATACAGTTGTTTGACAAGGAGATGGCCTCTCCTCACTTCTGTTTAACACTGTGTTAGACAAGTCATCAGAGAATGGGGGAAAGATATTATAGGTATAAACATCAGGACCTCAAGACGGAGAATCAAAGCTTTTGCTGACAGTCTAGCTGTCTTCACTAAGACTTGTGCAGAAACCAAGTATGCCATACAGAAGTTACACAAGATAGCATCAAAGACAGGCCTTGAAATGAGTAGAATATAATAGAATAGAATAGAAGTTTATTGTCTTGTGCCATATAGTTTCAAGGCATATACTTAACATAGAGGAGGCTCCTCAAAACACAAAAACTGATTTACAATTTTTCTTACAACATTTTAATATAATATACTTTACTGGATAATTAATTAATTAATTAATTAATTAAGCAATTAATAGTTTTTCTTAGAAAGTAACAAACTTAAAAAAATTAACAGTCCTAAGTACTTGCTCTCTCCTGCTCAAAATTTCAGGTAGTCATTCATGAATTCTTCTAGTGAATAATAACATATCTGCACTAGTTTATCACATAAGGTTTTTGCAGTGTTTCTTCTAATTTTATGCTGAGCAATTCTCTGCCTTTCACTTTGTTATAAATTTTCATACCCATATACCATGGTGTTTGAGCATAAAATTTTGAACAGTGGATGGGCAGCATAAAATTATTTTGATTTCTGGTGTAATCATGTTGAAAATGATTTGCTGCAAATAAATCAGGGTTACTATGCACAAAGATAATCAGCTCAGAAATGTATAGTGAGGAAACACTGAATATACTTAGATATTTTAGGAGTAGGTGACATGATTTTCCTCACCCTACAGTGCGATGTAATGATGGTTTTCCGAAGTTTTAGTATACAACACATATGGCTTGAGTTACTGCAAAGTACAATTCCATACCTTATATCTGATACAAAGTAGCTGTGATATACCACTTTTCTTATGTCCATACTGGTAACATTGTACAGTGTCCTCATTGCAAATGCTAGGCTACTTACTTTATTTGCAAGGTACTGTATATGTGAGCCCCATGACAGATTTTTATCCAGTTGCATTCTAGGAATTTCACACAGCTAACTGTTTGCAAATCCTGGTTTCTGTGACTGATCTGAATATTATTTGAGTATGGTTGTTTTGTTTCAAACTGCATTAGCTGAGTCTGTTGCATGTTTAATTTTAACCCGTTTAAATCAAACCAGGTATGTACTTTTTCTATGAGTGAAACTCAGTGTTAAGAGGTAGACCATATAAGTAAAACAGAAACAGCACGGGACCTAAGACAGAACCTTGGGGTTCTCCTTGTGAAATATTTTCCAGTTTGAAGCATAAGTTCACCTATCTGTTGATATAACAACTCTTTGTCTTATGGTTGGTTAGGTAGGACTTAAACCATTCTAATGCAGTGCCCCTAATTCAATATTTTTCCAGTTTACAGAGTAGCAATGAGTGACTCACACTATCGAAGGCCTTTGACAGATCACAAAAAATTCCTGTTGCATGCAGTGAATTGCCTACAGTGAATTCCCTAGAGAGGAGCTAATTTTATCTACAAAATGGTTTATAGTAGATACTGTGGTTTTGCCTTTTTGATACCCATGCAGATTCTTTGAGATTATTTTAAATGTTTCTATGAAATTTTGAATTTGTATGGTGACTACCATTTCAACTATTTTTTATAGTGATGGAAGAAGAGAGATTGCATGATAGTTTTGTATATGTTCTTTTGTGTCTTTTTTGAATAGTGGCTTAACTACTGCATACGTAGCTGTGTCTGGGAAATAAACTTATTGAAGGGACTGGTAAGCTATTATAGTAAGTGGTTGTGCATTTATTTTCAAGACTGTTTTTAACACTTTTGTCTCATTTGGTGGAAACTTTACATAAAAATATCAGAAGATTTCCACTACAAATGAAATATGGGACAATTCCACATGTGTCTTCTCCACATGTGTCTTCTTTTAAATATCCCACAGGAATAATATTAGCATCTCGACTAGACAGTAAAGCCAATTTAGAAAAAGCCACTGAACGCCAGAAAGTGTGCAGAATAATATGGAATCACTACAATAAACGATTGATATTGCTTAATTGAAGCTTTGGCGTACAAGACAGTTTTCTTGCCCGAAGTACGGTATGCCTCGAAACTACATATTTAGGAGGCCATTCAAAAATTGATGAAACTGCAAAGGAAGAGCAAAAAATTCTAAGAAAACTTTATAGTCCCACTAATATTAATGGCATATAGATTAGATGAAAAATTATGAACCTATACACAGCACTAGATACATTCACTGTTGCAGTACAGAGAAGACACTTGAAGTTCCATGGTCACAGCTACAGAATGGATGACACTAGATTAACAACTACTAATGTAATAATTTCAGATATTTGGTTAGAAGAAGTTAAGCAGGACTTATGGGAAAAAGATGCCACAGAAGATACTATCAGAGAACAAAATGTCCTTGGTATCTTAGTTACAAATCACACATTTGTGGCGAAAGCTAAAAAATAAAAACAAAATAAAAAAACACTAGAAAGCAGTGGACAGAGGAACACAAGAAGCAACACAGTGAATTTATGAAGATATTTTGGGAAGAGAAGAAGAAAAATAAGCTGTCAGACCAAGGTGGTATCAGGTAGCACCTGAAGAAGGCAACGAGTTACGTGGCCGAAATATTGTGCCAGAGCGACACAAACATCCGGCAGTAGACCCTATTATTCCACATGTCAAAATCTCGCTGGGAAAGCCTGAAGAGTTACAATATATATACACATAAGAAAATGAAGTAATTTGTTTAACTGTAAGCTGTATAATCTAAAAATGACAAAATAATAATTATTTTTTATGTAGTAGAAGTTAAGGTGTACTGGGATTGCAAAGACTTTCAAGTATTTTCTGGAAAATCAAATTTGCTAACTGAAATATTTTACTGAATTAACATGCTACTCTGGGAAAACCATACAGTTTTGGAATCAGATGGCTACAGAATTATATCAGTGGAGTTTCGACAGGTTAACACTTTAAGATTTGAATGTTCTGGAACATGATAATTTTTAATAGGAATAGGTTTTGAAACAAAGATTTCAGAAAAAGTAAAACTTTGTTTTAAAGTGGAGAATGAGGGCTTTCTCATAATATATGTAGATCCAAGAACAAATAATAATTAGTTGGGTTGAAATCTGGAGTGCTTATGGTTTATATAACTCTTTGAATAAAATTTTTCCTCAAAAACTAATTGTATGGTCTGAAAACTATACATTGAACAATAAAGTTTTGAAAAATACAGTGCCCACTTTACATTAAAACTTAAAACATGATATAAACCACTGGATGACCTTCATTCAACATGACTGCATCATTTGTAACAGAATTGAATTTGTAACAAAAGCTGCAGTACAGAGAAGTGCTTTTGTGCTGGTTCCTGGTATCAAAAGAAAGAATGATAACTGAGACCTACCTGTGTTAACTGTCAGGAAGCTGAGAATCACAAGTGACACAAAAATTGCACTAAGCACATCAAGAACAAATCCAAATGCAGTCTTGCCTGCAATACTCATGTACCAAGATGAAGTGTGCAAGTCCTGTGGAAAAAAAAAGTTACAGAATCTTTAGAACAGTTTTCAAAAGCCAAATCACACAACATCTAGTGAACAATAAAAGTTTGAACAAGTAAAAGCAGTTGAAGAACTTGTATGTACTTGTAAATTATAGAAATACACCTAACAACCACACTGAAAGAATTAAGTAATTTTGAGATTGTGGACTTACCGTCATGCGATAGTGACATGCATGTATAAAGATGTGATAGGATCATGTACACTAGGTATAAAAGGGCAGTGCACTGGTGGAGCTGTCATTTGTACTCAGGTGATTTATGCGAAAATGTTTCCAACGTGATTGTGGTTGCATGATGTGAATTAACAGACTTTGAATACGAAATGATAGTTGGAGTGAGATGTGTGGGACATTCCATTTTGGAAATCATTAGGGGATTCAGTATTCCGAGATCCATAGTGTCAAGAGTGTGCCAAGAATACCAGATTTCAGGCATTACCTCTCACCACGGAAAATGCAGTGGCCAGTGGCCTTCAGTTAATGACCGAGAGCAGCTCTGTTCACGTAGAGTTGTCACTACTAACAGACAGGCAACACTGCATGAAATAACCACAGAAATCAATGTGGGACATATGAAAAAGGATTTTGTTAAGACACTGCAGTGACATTTGGTGTTAATGGGCTATAGTAGCAGACAGCTGCCACGAGTACCTTTGCTAAGAGCACAGCAATGCCTGCAGTGCCTCTCATGGGCTTTGAGCATATTGGTTGGACCCTAGATGACTGGAAAACTGTGGCCTGGACAGATGAGTTCAGTTGGTAAGAGCTGATGATAGAGTTTGTGTGTGGCCCAGACTCCACAAAGCCATGGACCTAAGTTGTTAACGAGGCAAAGTTTTATTGAAACACTGCTAGAAGCAGTTTTTACGTATCTCTCAGGGAACACAATACGTTTTACATCTAGGAAAGGAGGCAATACATTTTCGTATTTCATACAGTTAGTTATAACCTCGGTTGAATACAATCTCGGTTTACAAGCTGCGTCAGGCATGTTACCGCAAGCTGTTGGTGGCTCTGTAACTGTGTGGCCAAAACAATGATGAAATTGCTATGGATGACAATGCACTATGTCTTTGGGCCACAATTGTTCGCTGGTTTGAAGAACATTCTGAACAATTTCAGCTAATGATTTGGGCACTCAGAGCACACAAAATGAATTCCATTAAACATTTATGGGACATAATTGAGACATCAGTCTGTACACAACTTCGCAGTTATGGATGGCTGCAGATGCAGCATGGTTTAGTATTTCCGCTGAGGACTTCTGATGACTTGTTGAGTCCACACCACGTGAAGTTGCTGCACTACACCAGGCAAAAGGAGGTCTGACATGGTATTAGGAAGTATCCAATGACTTTTGTCACCCCATACTTGCCATATTCTAAGTATGACAACAGCATATGATACTCCTCAAACATGTATTCTATTCAATTATATTATACAGGGTGTTACAAAAAGGTACAGCCAAACTTTCAGGAAACATTCCTCACACACAAATAAAGAAAAGATGTTATGTGGACATGTGTCCGGAAACGCTTAATTTCCATGTTAGAGCTCATTTTAGTTTCGTCAGTATCTACTGTACTTCCTCGATTCACCGCCAGTTGGCCCAATTGAAGGAAGGTAATGTTGACTTCGGTGCTTGTGTTGACATGCGACTCATTGCTCTACAGTACTAGCATCAAACACATCAGTAAGTAGCATCAACAGGTTAGTGTTCATCACGAACCTGGTTTTGCAGTCAGTGCAATGTTTACAAATGCGGAGTTAGCAGATGCCCATTTGATGTATGGATTAGCACGGGTCAATAGCCGCAGCGCGGTACGTTTGTATCGAGACAGATTTCCAGAACGAAGGTGTCCCGACAGGAAGACGTTCGAAGCAATTGATTGGCATCTTAGGGAGCACGGAACATTCCAGCCTATGACTCGCGACTGGGGAAGACCTAGAACGACGAGGACACCTGCAATGGACGAGGCAATTCTTTGTGCCGTGACGATAACCCTAATGTCAGCGTCAGAGAAGTTGCTGCTGTACAAGGTAATGTTGACCACGTCACTGTATGGAGTGTGCTACGGGAGGACCAGTTGTTTCCGTACCATGTACAGCGTGTGCAGGCACTATCAGCAGCTGATTGGCCTCCACGGGTACACTTCTGCGAATGGTTCATCCGACAATGTGTCAATCCTCATTTCAGTGCAAATGTTCTCTTTACGGATGAGGCTTCATTCCAACATGATCAAATTGTAAATTTTCACAATCAATGTGTGGGCTGACGAGAATCCGCATGCAATTGTGCAATCACGTCATCAACACAGATGTTCTGTGAACGTTTGGGCAGGCATTGTTGGTGATGTCTTGATTGGGCCCCATGTTCTTCCACCTATGCTCAATGGAGCATGTTATCATGATTTCATACGGGATACTCTACCTGTGCTGCTAAAACATGTGCCTTTACAAGTACGACACAACATGTTGTTCATGCACGATGGAGCACCTGCACATTTCAGTTGAAGTGTTCGTACGCTTCTCAACAACAGATTCGGTGACCAATGGATTGGTAGAGGCGGATCAATTCCATGGCTTCCATGCTCTCCTGACCTCAACCCTCTTGACTTTCACTTATGTGGGCATTTGAAAGCTCTTGTCTACGCAACCCCGGTACCAAATGTAGAGACTCTTCGTGCTCGTATTGTGTACGGCTGTAATACAATACGCCATTCTCCAGGGCTGCATCAGTGCATCAGGGATTACATGCGACGGAGGGTGGATGCATGTATCCTCGCTAACAGAGGACATTTTGAACATTTCCTGTAACAAAGTGATTGAAGTCACGCTGGTACGTTCTGTTGCTGTGTGTTTCCATTCCATGATTAATGTGATTTGAAGAGAAGTAATAAAATGAGCTTCTAACATGGAAAGTAAGCATTTCCGGACACATGTCCACATAACATATTTTCTTTCTTTGTGTGTGAGGAATGTTTCCTGAAAGTTTGGCCGTACCTTTTTGTAACACCCTGTGTAGATAATTTGGTTCAAAATGGTTCAAATGGCTCTGAGCACTATGGGACTTAACTTCTGAGGTCATCAGACCCCTAGAACTTAGAACTACTTAAACCTAACTAACCTAAGGACATCACACACTTCCATGCCCGAGGCAGGATTCGAACCTGCGACCATAGCGGTCGCGCGGTTCCAGACTGTAGCGCCTAGAACAGCCTGGTCACCCCAGCCGGCGATAATTTGGTACCAGCAACAAAACTTCATAGTTAATAACAATACACTGATGAGATTGGGGTCAGAAGTGATTAGAATTTCCTTCTTCTATGTACATGAATGGCAATGAATGACTTTCTTGCTGGATGCCTCCATTACACATTGTTTTGTATTAGATGATCAAGCATTATTATGGGGAAGTCAGTTAGATCAAAGTAAACATTTCCTTAAATGCTGTTTCACATGTTCAGTTATCTTTGCTTCAGCTCTTCTGTGTTCTGAGAATGCTTTCATTATAGCACCCTCTTTATTTAAGTGAACAGGAAAAAGTCACAGAGGGGTGATGCAGTGAGTAAATTTATTGGTAGTTTCCTTTTAACCAAAAAATGCCTGGTTCTCAATACTTTGTCAATGGGAGCTTTTGTAATGCACAAATTTTTTGATTGCCACAATGCAGGATATATTTTCCCACAGTACCTCATGAGTAACTCCTGCTACTTTGACATGTTATGACTTGTCGCAGTGAAGCAGTTTGACAGATTCTGAAGGTGGCTGTCACATAGCCGAAACCTGTAATTCCATTAAAAAAACTTTGCAATCAAGACAGTTAAATAAAAATTACAACATGGTTTTGATCTTGGCTCTCAGTCATTTTTTCCCATTATCATGGTGATTAAGCATTCTTCTGCTGACTCAATTGTGGCTCAGATTCTGGATGGTACAGACAGACTCTAGATTAGCATGTTGGTCTGTCATGTCCACAACTGCAGGTTCACTGAACACTTGAAATAACAAAGTGCCTTTACAGAATAAAACTGTGTGCAAGACCAGAACCCACACATGGACTCCTGTGTTTCAAGGCAGTTGTTGTTATGGTCGATGTAATTCAAATGTTACTCATAACTCACCTTCACAGCTTCAATTGAAGCTATGAATTCAGGTCATGTGTCATGCTTCATAGCTGTGACCACAAAAGCAGTGTCTGTGGAAAAATGAAGTAATCCAGCTTTGAGCAGGGCCTATTTGTGTGGCACAAAATTTTAATATATTAAGGAATTTTGCAACAGTACCCACTCTTCTACATTCTGAAATATTCATTCCACATCTAACCTATATCTCTTCATAGACGACATTTAGTCAACTGACTAAATACAGTCTGTAGTAGAGGCACATAGCAGAACATGCCATTATCATGGCAGAAAACATGCCTGCAGATCAATCTGGAAAACAAAGAGGTGGCTGATGCAAAATTGGGAGCTATCTTTGTGAAAAACATTTCATACTGGTCATGGCAGTGTGATATGAAGTGGAACATTGATGTGAAATGTAAATGGTCTGATTCCTCGATTATTCAGTTCATGGTAGTTGGAGTTTGCACATCAATTAAAACACCAAGTAGGACAAGAGGCAAATATTGGCTTATGAGTAGAGTTAAGACAGACATACAGAACAGGGTCATTTTCAGTAAAATGTGAATGAACATTTGGAAAAAGCTGTCAGAAACAGCAAAAACGAACAAGCAACTTCAGTTTTGAGGAAGTGAATACACATTCCCCAATCTTTCCTGCTCCAGAGCATCTCAATCATTATCTAGCTCTCATCTATTTTATATAGAACAAGCATCTTGCAGCCTATAATTTCATCTGCATCAGTATCACTATCAGCAAAACTTAACATAAAATATACAAGGTGTGATTGGAAAGTTTTAAGAATGGATCCGCTACTGCTTACTGGTTTGGTGGACAGGTACACAGAGGTGCGGAGCAAGTCATTGCCTTGTCCTTGAATGCTCTTTGACAGGAAACTGCATTTCCTTTATTCAGTTCGTTGTGACAGCTGGTCGAGTGCAGGTCTGTTAGAGCTTGTTGCCGGATTCTGTCTGCGTGAAAATGGACATAAAAACAGAGCAATGAGTTTGTGTGAAGTTTTGTTTTAAAACCAGGAAATCAGCTTCTGAGACTTACGAACTATTAAAAAAAGCTTTTGGAGCTAATTGTATGAGCCAGTCAAATGCTTTTGCCTGGTTCACCAGATTTAAAAATGGTCATGAATCATTTGAAGATGAACAATGGTCTGGCCGTCGTTCCACCTCAAAAACAAATGAAAATGTTGTGAAAGTTCGCGACTTTGTGTGCTCTGATCGTAGACTCACAATTAGGGAGATGGCTGATGAACTTAATTTAAGTTTCTATGCAGTTCAGTCAAATAAACTGAATATCTGAACATGCGTCGAGTGCCCGCAAAATCAATTTCAAAAGCGTTGTCAAGTAATCAGAGACAATACCAACTTGAAGGGTCCCCCAAGAACTGATTAATAGGACTAAAAATGACCCAGATTTGTTAAATAGGGTAATTACATGTGACAAATTGTGCGTATATGGATATGATCCTGAAACCAAAGTGCAGTCTTCACACTGGAAGATTCCAGATTCACCACGACCTACAAAAGCTTGGCTAAGTCGGTCGAAGGTGAAGATGATGATGGTGATTTTTTTCGATTCTACCAGTACTGAGCATCATAAATTTACCTCTGGAGGACAGACAATTAACCAGGAATACTACAAATGTGTGAAAAGGTGCAGAAGGAAAGGCCTGCATTGTGGAAAGACTGGAGTCGGGTGCTACACCATGATAATGCTCTGGCTCATTGTGCCTTTTCCATCATCGAATTTTTGCCGAA